>NC_090619.1:1568617-1640022 GCF_004359215.1 Bremia lactucae
TGTCTTCACTCCCCTGAGTGGTACCCACTGAAGCAGGGGTACCACAAGAACTTTTCTTACGATGGCTTACGCCATCGTCGTCACCTTGCACAGAAACACGTGCAGATGACCGTATGGGAGATCGTACGGGCGATGAGGAATCATCCTCATCGTCGGATCCAAATAGACTATTTACTCGTCTATCAGAATGAGCCCTCTCATTCGAAGGCTCATAGTCAGCCGCCTGACATCTATCAGGCGACTGTTCCATTCTCCCCGAGTCGGGCATTTCGTCCGACTCGCATTCGTAGTCGACCTCCAAAGAGGGGTCGTATTCACGAGGTGAATCACCACGTGCACTCGCAACATCTAGTGTTGTGCGAGTGGAAGATTCTACGGCAGACGTTCCGTCTGCCGCAAGAGATGACAGTGCGTCACCCGCGGCTGCACGAACCGCAGCCGAAGGCGCAGCACTATCGACACCCCGCATGAGTTGATTCTTCATGCGATGGAATTGTAAGCGATGGTTCTGACCAATCAACATCGTTTTAAAATTAAGTGGTCACATAGTGACCACGCCATCCAATGACAGTCAGAGTGATTGTCGTTTAAGGGAGGGGTGATGTAACGGGGTGTATCGTTACATGACATTAACACTTAAAGGTTATTGATTAATATATTATCCAAAATGTAGATTATATTTGGAGGATATTACTTTATATAGTAATATTCAGAATTCTTATCCATAAATAGGTATAGACCATCATACCTACTTATTCCGCAGACTAATCAGCTGTAGGAGTAATCAAAGAGAGAGTTACAGATAAGATAGAGATAAGAATTCAATTACATGTTTAGTATTAGATTATAATGAAGTTAGCATTCACAAGATACATAGAAGAGATACTTAATAATATTAATACAGTTTTCATTTAACCCTCTTTAAGCTAGTTACATTAAAGAGAAGTCTTCCTCTGCACGTACTGGTGTACGTGAAATAACGTAAGGCACCACTCGCTACTGAAGCAGTACAAGTCGTAGTGCCCCGTTACACAATGTAAAAAGCCAGACGATTGGCTTCAGCGCGCCCCGCTATATGTTAGCTTGATCGATGGGAAAGCACACGTTGTGGTTTGAACGCTCTTCTTCTTTTAAGGCAAATTCAAGTTTGAACCGTCTTCGCTATTAAGTTTGGATCCGTTGTTTATCCGCCTTGACATATTTTTTTCTGGGAAAAGCATCGACATGGCTGCCACCATTTTGCTCCAGTCAAGCTTGCGAAGAACATGAGAGACTGTATGCGCATTTCGAGCTATACAGGTAGCATACTGTTGATCCGTCGCCTTGATGATTTCCACTATCGTTTGATCGCAGATTTTTTAGGAAGAACTGATTGACGAGTTTGACTCCTCTAATGCAATGTGCTAGACCATTTTAATTGAATGGTTTCGTGAGACACATTTTACCACAAAAACAAAACATTACTTGTCCACAGCTGCACTGTCGTTTACGGTGTGTTTTCATCAGAAACTGAGACAATTACTTGTTACAGTGAAAAAAACGTTAATGAGACACCTTGTAATTCTAACGAATAAACTGACTTTTTAGACACCCTTCTATAGCTACTCCGACCTTTACGGCGGCCACCGCAAAATTTAGTTTATGATTGGCTGAAAGCTTTACCAATCAGTCCACGAATGTAAACTCCATGACGCTTTAGAAATGTGCAAGTATGCCATCACTTGGTGTCCAATCTTGCCGCACAAACACCATGTTGTCGCGTCGACGCCTTTTGCTTCTGACGGTCTGTTGCATGCATGCATGCAACCTAGTAATTGCGCAAGCTGCTAATGAATTGATAAACGTGAATTCCGACGTGAGATGCGAGGCTGCCACCGACTGTATATTACAGAGCCTCAAACACAGCACTTGTCGCAATGGCGTCTGTGTGAACAATGATTTGTTTCCTCTGTCTAACAAAGAGATTTTTGGATCCATGAGTGCATTCGTAGCGATCATTCTAGCTTCAGGCTCTGGCCTTGGCGGCGGTGGCCTGCTAGTGCCGCTATATATCCTGATTATGACCATGTCATCGCACGAGGCTGTGCCGCTGTCCAAGTCTACAATTTTTGGTGGCGCCATCGCTAGCTTTCTTTTAAATGTAAAGAAGCGACACCCATTGGTGCACAGCCGCCCATTGATTGACTATGAGACGATGCTGCTGATGGAGCCGATGACCCTAGCCGGAACTATTGTCGGCGTCAACCTGAATGCAGTATTTCCTGAGTGGCTTATTACAATGCTTATTGTGTTGTTGCTGACCCAAACAACCATTCGTATGTATCACAAGGGCAAAAAGATATGGAAAGAAGAAGCAGACGCGGAGAATGACATTATCGCAGAAATTGTGGCCTATTGGAAATTATTGCCTTATGAGCCAAATTTGAAGCAATTTCAAATTGTTGCACGAGCTTATTTAAAGTGGAAAACGTACAAGTCACCAAAAAAGGAAGAAGTTCGATTGAATATTTTGCCACAAAAGTATAGCAGTAGTGTCGACGTTCATTGCTCATCAACTATCACGGAGGCGAGTAGCGAGGATGAGGCTAGCAACGATGAGAATGAGTGGGAATATTTAATGAGTAGGAAGCTTGAAAAGAAGCAGTCAATAAAGTATTATTCAGTGGAAAAAATTTCTCACGCAAGACGCTCTGTACCGAAGGCAGACTTGGCCGTTCTTTTCGTAACCTGGATCGGGCTTGTACTATTCTCGATGACAAGAGGCGGCCATGGCACGCCTAGCGTCATAGGCTTGTCTTGTGGAAGTACTAGCTACTGGCTGCTTACTTTTGTATCGCTTTCATTTTTCATGAGCGTGACACTATATTTTGGCATGAAAATTAATCGTTCTCATACGATCTTGCAGTCATCGGATTATTTGTATATAAAGGGTGAAATGGTCTGGACAAGGGAAGCTATTGTCAAATTTCCCGCATTGTGTACCGTTGCTGGCATAGCTGCCGGCTTGCTGGGCATTGGGGGTGGCATGGTGAAAGGCCCGATACTGCTTGATATGGGGTTATTGCCTCAGGTGTCCTCGGCAACGTCTTCTTCGATGATATTATTTACTTCTTCTGCGACGACGATTCAGTTTATTATTTTAGGGACGCTGTCACTAGATCACGCATTGTGGCATGGCGTAGTTGGATTTGTGGCTGGTCTCATCGGACAGCTGGGAATGTCCTACTTGATCAAGAAGTACCGCAAGTCAGCACTGGTCATCTTCTTTATTGCCTTCATTGTCGGAGTCAGCGGCCTCGTAATGGGTGTTCTGGGCGCGATTCGCACTTGGAGGGTCGGTTTCGAAGGCTTTTGCTCGCTTTGTGGAACCGGGTAGCCATATGTTGCATGTGTTACTACTATCGATCATCATTGGACGACAGATTGTGTGATAATGACTTTTTATCAGCAAAAGATATAATATCCTAATTGCGTCGTGTTATTTGTTGCGCCGCAATTTGTTAGGATAGTTGGAAGCTTGCTGATGCGACACATTTACACTTGCTAATCATGTCCACAAGTTCAGTCTTTGTGTCGCCTCAATTTAATACTTGGGTTGACTATGGACTAGACAGCTTTTTTGCACTTAATCGGCTATCTTTATGCGTTCTTCCATTTTATCGATAAAGTAGCTTCAGAAGTAAAACGTATACTTTACAACGTGAATACAAGAAGTAGCTGTTTCCTAAAACTTGAATTGCGTTCCATTCGAGAATGTGTTACCTAAATATTATTCCTCCTTAGTCTTTGTAATAAAATTTATTATCTTTATTCTTAATATTGCCAATACACGATAATATTGTAGTGGCAATGTAACAGTTCTGTTTCTTTTGTTAATTTAAGTCCTTAGATCAACGCGCGAATGGGAGGAGTCGCAATATATAATTAGATTGTGTATTAAGTCAGCTAAGAAGATTGCAACACGTAGGAACTTAAATATAGGCCACTGCTAGTTGTACCCCCCTTTGGTATTTGTACACCCGACCCCGACTTATAGCCAATAACAATATAAATGCACGCTGAGTCCCATAATAGAGACTGACCGAAACCCGCATCACCATGTACAATGAAGGTCTCAACAGCTTCAGGCAACGCTCACAAAACTTGCCAAGAATTTGGCTTAATTCATGGACCATAATATTAAAGATAAGAGGAAATTCTACGCAGGTGAAGACGCTTGGCAAAACGTTTTAGTGTGCATCGTGGCTGACGGTCGCGAGCAAATACGCGATGAGATGCTTACGTATCTGAAAGCCATCGGACAGCACAACGAGGTCTTGTGTTACGATCAATAGTTCCGGCGTACTTCCTGGTGCTTTCTCGCTCTACCGATTTGAAGCCTGTGACGCGGCACCCTTCACTAGTACTGATCAGCACTAATTAACGTTACACTGATTACAGTGTAGATTAGTGCCTCGAAACTTTACGTACACAATGGTACAGAGGAAGTTTTTTGAGTGGCTAAGGAACTTAAGCTACCATAAATAATTCAAAGGTTTAAAATTAGGGAGAAGTAAAACTGTATAATATATTTAGTTTCCTACGTAACGATCTTCTATCTACCACTGAACTTACTACATTAATATCTAATTAAGTATGGTGCCTCCTTGCGCACCGCACAATCGTGTCTTGAAACGATTGGCGGGGTTGATTTAGACTTAAATTGACCAATCAATAGAGCTAATGTCTTATTGCACCAATAATACCAAATTTGGTATTATTGGAACTATTTAAGTCAAAATTAATAAAGATAATAATGTTGTTCTTGTTTGTTTATTTCCTCTTTTAGGAAATAATTATTGCTATTCCTTATAGGAAATAATGCTTATGTAACGGGACACACCGTTTCATCCCCTCCTTAACCAACGGTCACTATAGTGACAGACGTAGGGTGACAGGAAATACTATTATGGCTTTCCCTGTAATTTGCATCATCGGCTTTAATCAAAATACCGATTTCATTTGAATTATTAATTTTATTCAAAATACCGAATTTTGCAATATTGATTCTGACCAAAATCAAGATGGCGACGAATAAGTCTGTGTGCGTGGCCGTGAGGCCGCTAAGCTGGTAGCTGCACGGATCAGTGTAGCTGTCAGCAAGGTAAATGTTTCAGTAGACGCTAATGCGTCTACGGCAGGGGATAAGTCACCTTCTACTCCCATTGGAGGTGACTGGGATATGTCATCTGTTGATGACATTGCAGGTGACGGGGACAAGCCACCTGCTACACCAATTTAGGTGACTGGACCAAGTCACCGACATCGCCCGACTCAGTGGCTATAGAAAAAGCCGCCGGATCACCCGGGGCCGAGTCCGTTAAACCTTGGGGTTCCAACGTGACAACCAGAGAGGTTGTTTGACTCGTCGAACCTCTTTAGTGGGGAGTCATCATCAGATAACTCTGTGGGCAATGACCACTCTGCTGACGTTAGTGTACGTCACCAGGAACTAAGTGATCGCGTAGGGTAGAGTGCTGCTTGTGGTGCTAGTTTGAATCACCAGGGAAGGAGTGAATCTAGGGATTGCTCCAAGGACCAAGTTAACGTTTCGTTAAAATGAGCCAACAGGAGAGGGACCGCAATACGTTGCGGTTCGCTCCTGAAAAGAGGCCTTGCTTGACCTCTAAGGATAACATAATTCGTTGGTTAGGTATGACCAACGATCGATATCATATTCCGCTATTCGACTCATCCAGGCTTCACAAGCCTGGTGAGGATGAGACGGAATTCTTGATCGATGCTTTTTCCGGCATCGTTGGTACTCTTGCATACGGGCAAAGGATGTCAAACCTTTGTTCCAAGCTTGGACAGCCTTTGTACAGAATGTAAAAAAAAACAGGTCGTGAGGTATGCCTTCACAAGCTAAATGCTTTCCGTGAACGCTTCGGAAAACGGGCCGTAGTCGGTGCACACTATAAGTTGCACCGTTTGTCTAGAAAGACAGGGATTCCTTGCTTCTAGTGAGGGGACTCTTGCCCATGCTGTTTTAAGATGCAGGTAATGCCCCTAACAAAATCATATTCCCTCAAAGATCCTCATTGGAGAACTCTCATCTCTTACGAGATGCGTTAAGGTATTGAGAACCGCCAATTCTTTTACGAGCGCGGGGAGCGCTCGTTTCTGATGGGCCTTCTGTCGAGGAGGATAGGTCTCGTCGTACGTCAACGCAAGACCCGAAACGTTCAACATCAGTTGGGAACAAGGGTCCTAACTATCATGCGAGAGTGAAAACCCTCGCCAATGAACGAGATAACTCGTTCGAACCCCCTTTGCCTCACAGTGGTTCAAGAAGCTTTCAACAAGAAAACGCTTCTGACCACCATAATCCATTAATAGATGTGGTGGGGAAGGAGAGATCGGTTTCACCTCGTTTGACGAATACGAATCAACATCGTGATTTGGGTCACACCCTTCAATTTTTGAGGGAGGACATTGACCACGAGCGATCCCGTCGCCGAGAGTTAGCGATGACGGTTGACAATGATTTTCGTGACCAGTCAAGAAATTGTGCGCAAGTTGCGACTGACCAACTGGCAAACAAAAAGACACATTAATCACTTCAAAATGAGCTGGTGACAGCTCGTTAAAGCTTTCTTTCATGAAGGAAAGAGTCGATCGTCTGGTTCATGAGAACCCGACATGGTCCCGAGACTATAATTCTTTAGCTCGGGACCATCAGACTTTAGCAGACGCCTTAGATCGTTCCGGGGCGATTCGGAATCGGAAGAAGCCTCGCACTGATGGTAAGGGTGGAGACGCCTAACATAAACTAAGGATGCGTACGCATCCTTCGGGGCAGTTGGATCATGTACGCATTGCCTTGGCGATGTAGCCCGAAACGTGCCGATATACTTGGGCAGTAATTTATTACTGACCCCATTCGTCACTACATGTTCTGGTAGGTTTACCAAAGACAGTAGGACTAGGTCATTAACATTAAATAAAAGTATATTTGAACTCCCATTTTGTCAGGGTTCCGTTTCCGTCGGTGCTCCGGACCAGCGATGGAATCCTTCGACTTGACCTTAGTGCTAATGCATCATGAACAGTAGCTAGAAGGTTCTTTGATCGGGCAGCCTCCCCCCCCCCAAATAAGAGTCACTCTCAAATTAAGGTGGGTATACGTGGGTAAGCCATTCACGAAAAATGGTGTATGCATTGTAGAAGCATGCACTGAATTGTTGAGGGCAAATTCTACCATTGGCAAGAGCTCGCTCCAACTCGAAAAGAGTGGACGTGTCCGCGAAGTATCTCTTCGAGAATACGATTTGCCCGCTCCGTCCGACCATCTATTTCAGGATGATCAGAAGTTGAAATTTTTTTACTGTGTTCCCAAGTAATTTGTATTAGTTTGCCAAAATTCCGCCGTGAATCTAGGGTCTCGATCTGAGACCAGTTCAACATTTTTCGTCAACAGAGAAGAAAGATTTACTGTGATTTCGGCGTAATTGCGTGAGTACTTGTGCAGGCACGCCGCTAAGCCGAGGAAATTTTCAAGTTCCTTTACATCGACTGGCACAATCCAGTCGGTGATCGCCTTGATCTTTTCCAGATCCAGGCGTACACCGTGTTTACCACCGGTGCACCCAAGAAGTGCTATTTCGCTTGCAGCGAATGTAAACTTCTTGAAATTTGCATACAACTTGTGCTTACGCATAAGTGTAAGAGCCTTTTGGACGTGGGTACGATGTACTTCAAGTACTTCAACGTCCGACTTTCCGTTTGTGGCTCTGCTGTTAACGAAGACGTCATCAAAATAACTCGGTGCAAAATCCCGCACCGAACTCAACAGATTGATTACATATCTGTTAAGTTTTGCAGGGGCATTACTAAGTCCCTGTGGAAGGACTAGCCACTCCCATAGCATAACTCTTAGGCTGCTTACTGCTGTGAGCGGAATATCCTGTTCACGCAAAAGAATCTGATAGAATCCATCCATCAGATCAATTGACGAAAAGATAGTACTCTTTGACATACAATCAATGATTACGTCTTTCCGTGGTATCGGCGTTTGAGCCGGTACAGTTGCAGCGTTTCAGTTTATTGAATGCATGCACAATCCGCCATCCTCCTGTTGCTTTATGCACACAGGAGGTCGGAGAGCTATGTGGGAAAGTTGATTACCTCACATGACTCGCTGCTAAGCGTTTGGCAAAGAATTTGTCGATCGCTGTTACTTATTCACGAGGCAATGACCATTGCTTCATGACACAGTATTTCGAACCTGGTATCAGATCGATTTCGTGTCGAGTGCATTTGTCTTTAGGCAACTCACACGGTACTGATTTAGGGAAGACATCCTTGAATTCTATCAAATCTTTATATAGAGGATTTGTCTTCTCCCAGGATTGGGACGTAAAACGTTCAATTCGAGTCTTCCCATCGAGGACACTTTAGTTCATTGAAGAGTAATCCATTCGTTCTCAGGAAATACTATTGCCGACCGAATATCGGCCACGTAGTTGTCACCTGTGACAAGTACGCAGATCTGCTTGACTTTGCCACTACGCAGATCACGCAAGCAACGTTTCGGTTCAAGCGTCGACAATTGAGTTATTTCCGAAATTCACTTCGGAGGCGCTATCAGTCAAGTGTATAAGCGCCTACACTTGATTCATTGTATACTAATACATTTATTGTCTCAGATTCCGCTTTAAAATTTATTTCCAAAGGTACCTGGAAACCTTTGACCACAGATTTCCGGGGACTTATTCTCACAGATTTTCTTAGGGGAGTATCCTCCCCATCTGCCTCTAGCTGTGATTGCGCTAACACAGAAAGATCCTATACGATCGACTCTCCAGTCGATCTGGGACTTTCGCACCGCTTCTTCTAGACAGACGTTTCTATAATATGACTTTCCCCAGCAAGAATCCTTGTTTCGTACCACTCAACTTATTCGAGTGGTCGAACGTCGACGCTGCCTGTGCTTGTGTTTGTGCACAGCCGTCGGGAAGTAAGTCCACAGTGTGTTGGATATTCACACGGAGGTCTTGTGCAGTCATGCAAACAAACGACCCACAAGTGAGGCCATCGCACTCACTCGTAGGACATCCACACGCTTGTGGACGCTCCAACGTTCATCAGTTGGTCATCTGATGAACAAGAAGCAGACATCGTCACGGCTTGGTATTGCCAATTGATGCATGGCTCAAACTTTCTGAGCCATGGTAATTCAAGAATGACATCAAATTTGTCATCCAAATCTAGTACGATAAAATCATCATCGTACTGTTTGCCCTTTAACGTGTATTGGATGCCAACTACACGTTTCTTAACCGTTAAACATGCGCATGTTGCTAGGCACACTATCTTCCTCGTTAAAGAGATATCGCGCTGAATAATTTTGAGTCTGCGATCTTCTAGCGATTGGCGTCTTATAAAACTAGTCGACGCCCACACTCGACTAGGGACTTAAGCGGCAATTCATTTGACACTTTACTCCTTATCATCTGGGGCAGTTACACACAATTTTTGGGTGAGGAGCAACTTTCGTCAAAAGGCCTGCAATTGCTTTTGACGTTGCTGGATCGGTAAGGCGCTCCGCACCGGCTGACTCCAGCCGTTTTTTTTAAGATCCGTCTCGCCATTGCGATTTCGCAACAATGTCGGATCCACGTCCTCCGCTGTTCTTAGCGGGAGGTCGATCTTTTTGCCCAGTGTTTCTAGGCACTGGTCGTGGGGCATGGGGCACTACACTGATAGGCGTTGTGGCCCGTCTTTTGACAACGATTACATTTTTGTAACCATTTCAACTTTAAAGCGATTTTCTCGCTCTCTACATACGAGAAATCCATGGATTCTGGACCTCCATTTTCTTGTCGTCTGGGTGGACAATAAGCACCAGAGTGGGCAAAGCCTGTTTGAAACTGACTTCTTCCTGTTCCGCTATCGAGATCGCTTGGTCGAGCGGCTACAATTATAGCCGGAATAGGTGGATCTTAACAGGTCTCTGCAAGACCTTTAAGAAACACAGGCAACTGTGTCTGTTTAAACTAACGATACAACTGATCAGGTTGGACATGTTAAATTTCACTTTCGTCGCATCATCACTAATACAGCCTGCTTCTATGGCGTCGTCTAACTCGACAAATTTCCTCAAAAGAGAACTGCCCTAAACTTAAAAATTTCGATCTTTAAGCCTTCGAGTCGACGCGGAAACGTCGGTCCATTTGCAGCATTTAAATGATGCTGTCTCAGAAGTTCCAATTGCTGAGCACCCTGTTCTCTCAACACCTCCGCAGGTTGAGAGCCTTGCTGGTGAAGCAAGGCTACTTCTCTCGGGCCGCGTAGGGTTGGTGTTGTATGAACTCGGCTATGGCCATATGCTGTTCATCTCTTCCCAGAGTGTACAGCATGGCGACAACGACTGGCCCGCCTACGACTGAACTCATTTGATCGATCGCTCTCCATTCAAGGTCACTCAAATGAATAAACCCTCCACGCGGGCGTGATAACTTTCTTGAGGGGCTGGAAAGCTTTCTCCTTCTTCATCCAACATGTCCATGTTGGATGGAACATGCGTAGGTCATTGAACGGACTACGAAGTGCTACCAGGTGTTACGGGGGACCCTTCACTAGTACGCAATAAGGTCTTGTGGAAGATCAGTTCGAGCCACATATCCTTCTCATAATGCAACGTCCACTTGCAGTTCATCCTTGTCACAACTTCGAATGTCAAAATTCTCTTTTCTGTGAGGTACATGTTCCCGAACGGATGGCTCGAAAGCGCCCAGTTCGGTGTGAAGCGTCTAAAACCTCGCTTCCAGTGAAGTTCCAAGAATAGGTTCGAAATGGGGTGTCCGCAACATAATTAGTATTTCCTATCAAAGGAATGATAAATATGATTTTTAATGAGAGGAAATAAATTAAGAAGTACAACATTATTATCTTTATTAATTTTGACTTATATAGTTCCAATAATACCAAATTTAGCTATATTGATGTAATAAGACATTATTCCTATTAATTGGTTGATTTAAGTCCAAATCAACCCCGCCAATCGTTTCAAGACACAATTGTGCGGTGCGCGGGGAGGCGCCATACTGAATAAGATATTAATACAAAAGTTCAGTAGTAGATAGAAGATCGTTACGTAGGAAACTAAATATATTAAAACAATTTACTTCTCCCTAGTTCCAATCCTTTGAATTACCTTTGGTAGCTAAAGCCCCTTAGCTACTTAAAAACCTTCCTCTGTACCCTTGTGTATGTGAAGTCTCGAGGCACCTTACCTACACTGTAATCAGTGTAAGGCTAACTAGAACTGATCAGTTGATTTCACAGCGCGAGTGCTGGCTCAACGGCGCACTTTGTGCCAAGCTTTTCAGTGTCTCTAATTGAAATTTACTGGGACAGTGACCACTCGTGCATGCGCAAGCTGGCCTTCCCGATTTTTGACCTGTGTTGTTTGCCGAATACGGCATTTTCGTTTTTATACCGGCAACCTTCAATTGATGCTCTATCTTATTCAATATATAGGCTTCCAGCAAAACAGACTTGAATTTATTGACACGTCTCAGTACACACAAGCGGTGAGAGATGGTGCAGTAAAAAATTATAATTTATTGTATCTATTTCGGCTACTGGTTGTTATAAAATGGGCAATAGTTTAAGCAAATGAAGCTTAGATATTACGCAGTTTGCCCCACCTTTGCATTTATATTGACTGCGTCGTGTCTGCTTGGGCTTGGCGTGTACATGTCAACGCAAGTTACTGTCCAGATCGTCGTGCTCACAACTCTTACGGGTGAAGTCTTTATCATTGGCCCAGTACTGCATGGTGAACTTCATCGCACTCTATTTAACACTGCTTCCAAGCTTCGTAAACATTTTACGATTTATTCTTTTGCAACTTACACAACACCTCATGGAGCACCAAGAGCTTGCATTGTATCCATTAGTAACTGCTTCACTAGAAAACAGTGGGATGGGTGCCTGCAAAGGCGGCGTTGCTAAGCGCCGCGCTATAGATACGAGTCGTCGTGAAGAATGTGAGCATCTCGAGAACAGGAAGGAGCGTTTCGAGGCATTTCGTACCAACATGCCGTTCTATTGAATATTTTTCAATCTCTTTCTTGCCGTTTGAGTGGTGTATTGCGTCCGCTTCTGAGAATATTCAAACTTGTGGCTACCATTAAGTCGTGCGGACTGCTTGGATGTTGGCCACTGCCTATATACCACACTATTGATCTCCGTGATAGCGTGTTTAAATAGGTTCAAGTATTTTATGGTACCGACTGCTAGCTGGGAATTTTGTCAATGCAGTCCCTTCTGCGAACGATCTCTGCTCCGACTTTTGCGTTTGCAGGAATTATACGTTACAGCAGACTTTTATTTAATTTGCGTTAAAAAAGTAAGAATACCTCGGGAATACACGGCGTACTTTGGTGATATCGGGGACGAATCGGTCATAATGCTTGAGTATTTCGAGTCCTGTCTCGGTGCGATGGAAATTCGTCCGCAATCAAGTACGGCAGTTCGGCAAACCAGAGCTAGAGACTGTAGACGATGGACCATAGTAATTCGACATGCGTTCGCGATAAACACTACTCGTTCTGCACAGGTAATTTCGAGGAGCGTCATGAGATTATTGACTCACGTTGCCTACGGGCGTCTTTTGTTCAATCTGATTTAGCAAATCCTTAACTACCTCATTCACAACGAATGTAATTTGTTTCCTTGATTGTATCGGCACAGTTCAACCCAGGAGTACCTTCTCACCCAGCTCACTCCTATACAATAACACGTATCAACTAATATATATATACTATCCTTATGCGTTATATTAACGGGAATTTAAGCAGCAATATCAGTATCGGAAGTCACACAGCTGATTTTAACGTAAGAAGTTAATCAGGAAAACAAAAAATAAAGTGCTTTGCCAAGGCATCCTCCTTATCACCGAATAATCCGTTTCCAAGGTAGGATATGCTTGTTAAAAAGAGAAGATAACTCTTCCCTGGGCCAACGCTACCGTCTCCTGGTTCGGTTGTGTTACCACATATATTCACGTCTCGGTCCAGGAATATTAATCTGATTCCCTTTCGATACACGAGACTGCATACAAAACGCAGCTCCTTTCACGGCTCTATTGTCAATGAAGGTGGTAGGTGATAACGCTCTCAGATTGACGACAGGATAAATTTGTGCTTTTATGCGTTATGATTGGCTATAAGTCGAGGGGGGTACAAATAGCAAAGGGGGTGTACATATAGCAGTGGCCATATTATATTTGTACAGTTTTACTTTTTTCTGTATACTAAGTCTTCCTTAGTATTGACCTTCAGTTGCTTCTAAGCAACTTAATTCCCTTGCTCTGCATGTCGTGTACGTGAAGTATTCGGAAGCAACTCTACTTTAACTATTATCAGTGTAATTTAGCTATTACTGAGGCAGTACTAGCGAGAGGTGTCCCGTTACAAATGATGGCTTCGCACATCAAAGGCGGTTTTTAGATCATCCTCCCATGCAGTACTTCAATTTTTATATCGAACCTTAGAAAGCAATCTCGCGCCCTAATACAACGCGTACCTTAAGAGTTGACAAACGCTGCAGCTTCACAAGCTGTTCATCAGGACAAACGGCGAATTTGGAATTGCATTCACTACCTGTTCTTAGTCTATGTTCTTTCTCGTATCGACATCCGTGCAATAATAGATTTCTTTTATCTCGAAGCGCACACAGAAGCCAATTATTAGCGCGTTGACAATGAGCTTGATAGCTACAGGTTACCCAAACGGTACCGAGATGGCGTATTATAATTTAATTTTAGTGGAAACTTATCCGTCAGTAAAATAACTTCGCTTAGAACTTACACGATGTTTTTGGAGCGGATACCGCCCACGAAAAGCAACTCGTCGGCGCGTCGAGACGTCAAAAGATGTGGCTCAACGATGTAATCGCTGATATTAGGTGCATTTTAACAACGACATTAAAAATGAAAGTTGTTAAAGCTGCAGTATAATTAGGATTCAGTAAAGTACGCCGTTAGTTGTTAGCATGATATAAAGTGATGCCATAATACTTTACGAGTCAAAACGCTGGTAACTTTTGCAGGTGCTTATTTCTAGAAACTGGATATGACCACACCGTTACACACATGGCTCTTTAAAATTACAACGCATGATTTATTACGTTACCGTCAGTAAGCAATCGTAAAACGTCTAATAGGAGACCGTCGAGCAGGAGGGTGGACAAAATTTTGTGCATCTAGCCTTAGGAAGCCAAGGTACAGCCACGCACCATAGAGAATCCGGACGCTAGGTGCGGCGGCCTCCCAAGTGAGATGTCTAGAAAGGAATCGACTAAGGACGCGGGTACAGGAGTAAATCGGTATGGCCAAGTAATTGAGAAGGCCGAGAATGAGGCTCATTTTAGTCAGTTTTTTATCGTGAGGAAACGCAACCCTCTCAAGACCTTCTTCAGCCGGTGGCTGGGCGACCAACAGATAAAAATTTATACTGCGAGGTACAAAAGCGTGGCGAATGGAATGGACAGTCCCTCGAATTATGCGATCCGGATGTTGGTCACGATAAAGGCAAGGCTCGTCAGCAGGATAAAGTAGACTCGAATGTATAAAGATTTTATCGAATTCATGGATGTATTCTCTGAGTCCGTACCGTGCGAGTTGTCTAAGGATAAAGGCACTCGACACGAAAATTGACCTGATTTCAGGTTTGAAATACAGTGTCATGAAGCAGTGGCCATACCCTCATGAACAAGTTTTAGCGATCGACAAATTCTTTGCCGATCGCTTAGCAGCGGGCCATGTGAGGGAGTCTACATACCCACATAGCTCTCCGAAAAGTGGTCATGGAGCGCTGGTTGTCAGCGTTGCTTTGAGGGTATCAAGCAAAGCTTGACGTAATATTCAATCTAGATGATTCCGGACAAAGACAGAATATTTCATGCGGTCTGTGGTGCCAGCGATTTTGCAATCAGCTGAGCTTTAATGCTATATGACACAGACGGCGCAGGGCGCGTCGTCTGTTATCAATTCCGTCAGGTTCAATCAGCTGACGCAACTAGCCAGTGCATGACAAACGACTCCTTGCCATGAAATATGCACTGGCTAAGTTTAGGGTCTATAACTTGGGAGATAGACCGTTTATTGTTTATACGGACCATGCGTCTTTACGCACGGCCGTACAGTCCACACCTCTCGCAATGAATGGCGAGATGGTTACCATTCTTCGCGAAGTATAACTTTTCCGTGGAGTATAAACCAGGAAAACTTAACGTCGTCGCTGATGCCCTTTCGCGCCGGCCCGAGTATTAGCCGGCTGCACAAATCAACAGTGAGCATAAGGCCACTGTTGCAATTAATGTTCCGTCGTCAACATTACTTGACGACATAAGACGAGCTTATAAACAAAAATATGCTCTTTAAGGGTTGATAAATTACCTTAAAAATACATTCTAACAATACTTAAAAGGATTGTCGAAATTGTATAAACCTTCAACAGATCGCTACACGACACGCAATGGTTAACTGTATCACACAGCCATTGCTGGCAACACACCTCGTGTCGTCATCCCCACTCAAAATGATAAGCGTTTACGCATTATGCATTATGAGTGTCACGATGCGCCAATAAGTGGGCGTCGTGGACGTGAGAAGACTTGTCTCACGATAAGTCCGACTTCTACTGGCCACGCCACTGGATGTTTGCCCGCAAGCACATATGTGCTAGCGAGTTGTTAAAACGTGTGAAGATCAGTGCTTCACCCCGTGCTTCTTTACAACCTCTGCCTGTTTCCGGCAGAGTGTCGGCAGTCCGTAACTGTGGACTTCGTCTTCAAATTTTCCGACGACGATCATAAGAATTAATGTGTTCCTATTTTTGTTTATCGTTTCAGCAAGTGGAACATCTTGCTGCAGTACCGGAGTCGATCACAGCCAAAGGCTGTGCTCGTGTTGTTGTTAACACAATATTTCGACTCTATGGGTAACCCCACCTTCTGTTTGCGTGGAGCAACAAGAGGATGGCCGATTGTGCTGCGCTCAATAATTTGAACGCTGCAACGGTACCGGCTCAAACGCCGATGCCGCATTAATTGCATGTCAAAGAGTACTATCTTTTCCTCAATAAATTTGATGGATGGATTCTATCAGGTTCTTTTGCGTGAACAGGATATTCCGCTCACAGCAGTAAGCAGCCTAAGAGGTATGCTATGGGAGTGGCTAGTCATTCCACAGGGACTTAGTAATGCCCCTGGGAAACTTAACAGATATGTAATCAATCTGTTGAGATCGGTGCGGGATTTTGCACCGAGTTATTTTGATGACGTCTTCGTTAATAGCAGAGCCACAAACGGAAAGTCGCACGTTGAAGTACTTGAAGTACATCGTACCCACGTCCAAAAGGCTCTTACACTTATGCGTAAGCACAAGTTGTATGCAAATTTCAAGAAGTTTACACTCGCTACAAGCTAGATACCACTTTTTGGGTGCGCCGGTGGTAAACGCGGTGTACACCTGGATCCGGAAAAGATTCGGGCGATCACCGACTGGCTTGAGCCAGTCGATGCAAAGGAACTTTGAAATTTCCTCGGCTTAGCGGCGTGCCTGCACAAGTACTCAAGAAATTACGCCGAAATCACAGTACATCTTTCTTCTTTGTTGACGAAAAATGTTGAACTGGTCTCAGATCGAGACCCTAAATTGACGGCAGAATGATGGCAAATTGATTCAAATCACTTGGAACACAGTAAAAAATGTCAACTTCTGATCATCCTGAAAAAGATGGTCAGACGGAGCGTGCAAACCGTATTCTCGAAGAGATACTTCGCGGATACGTCCACTCTTTTAAGAGTTGGAGCGAGTTTTTGCCAATGGTAGAACTTGCCATCAACAATTCAGTGCATGCTTCTACAAATCATACACCATTTTTCGTGAATGGCTTACCCACGAATACCTTCCCTGTTTGAAAGTGACTCTTTTTCGTAGAGGTGAGGGTCTCGCTCGAGCAAAGAAATTTTAAGCTCGTGCTCATCACTCATTGGCTTTAAGGTCAATGCGAAGGATACCAATGTTGAATGAATCAACATTAAAGTGGACGGACTCAGCAATATCAATAATGCTTTGACTGACTTTGATAACGAAGCTGAAAGTCTCAGCATCGAAAACAATAATATTAGTGGGAACAAGAATGCTCTCACTAATGAGGAGAATGACATGTCCGCAGTGCGGACATGTCGCACTAAAGAAGAAAAAAAAACGAGTCAGCGGGTAAATTCCTGCTGGCCAGGGGAACACTGGTCCGTTTCGTATAGGATTTCATCGCTGATGCGGTGGACCGACAGAAATGGAACTCTGACAAAAATGGGAGTGTAAACATTCTTTCATATGTAAAGGACCTAGTCCTACTGTCTATGGTAAACCTACCAGAACATGTAGTGACGAATGTGGTAAGTAATAAATTACTGCCCAAGTATATCGGCACGTTTCGGGTACTACATCGCCACGGCACTGCGTACACGATCGAACTGCCTCGTAGAATACGTACGCATCCTACGTTTATGTTAGGCGTCTCCACCCTTACCATCAGTGCGAGGCTTCTTCCGATTCCGAATCGCCCCGGAACGGTCAAAGGCGTCTGCTAAAGCCTGATGGTCCCGAGCTAAAGAATAATAGTCTCGGGACCGAGTCGGGTTCTAATGAACTATACGATCCATTCTTTCCTCCATGAAAGAAAGCTTTAACGAGCTGTCACCAGCTCATTTTGAAGGGACTGATGTGTCCTTTCGTTCGCCACGTGGCCAGTCGCAGCTTGCGCACAATTTTTTTGACTGGTCACGAAAATTATTATCAACCGTCATCGCTAACTTTCGGCGACAGGATCGCTCGTGGTCAATGTCCTCCCTCAAAAATTGAAGGGTGTGATCCAGATCACGATGTTGATTCGTGTTCGTCGAACGAGGCGAACCCGATTTAGCCCTACCCTCCACATTCATTGATGGATTCGAGTGGTGAGAAGCGTTTTCATTTGAACGCATCTCGAACCACCGTGAGATATGGAAGGTTCGAACAAGTTAACTTGTTCGTTGGCGAGGGTATCCACCCTCGCGCGTCCCGGGTCTCGTTCAACAGTTCGGCGAGACCCATCTTCTCGACAGAGGGTTTATCAGAGAACGAGTGCTTCCCGCATTTGTAAAAGGATTGGAGGTTCTCGAATTCCCACGCGCATCTCACAAGAGAATGCTTCGTTAGGGGCATTACCTGCGCCCTTATAACAGCATGGATATGAGATTCCCACGAGAGGCAATGTATCCCTGTCTCTCTAGACAAACGGTGCAGCTTGTAGCGTGCAACGACCACGGTGCGTTTTTCGAATCGTTCACGAAGAGCATCCAGTTTGTCAAGCCAGACCTCACGGCCTATGCTTTGCAAATTCTGTACAAATGCCGTCCAAGCTTGGAACAAAGCTTTGGCATCCTTTGCCCGCTTACAACCCCGTTTGCAGTGCAAAATATTATTGCGTTTATTCCAGGGTGTGCATTGCTACAACTCAGCCACATTAATAATCGGTCTTCACCATGCTGCTTGCTCCACCTCCAGAACGCATTTATGAGACCCATGAGGAAGAGGGGGTAAACAACGTTTGCGTTGCAAGAAGGTTATTCAACGAAGATATTGCGCACGAAGGCTGACAAATACCGAAAAACTAGGAAGGTGTGGCTTGCTTGCGCTTATGGTGGTAAGTATATAAACAAGGGCACAACGATACGTCAAACGCCAACAAGGCTTCTTATGTGCTCATGAGAAGTCACTATTCAGCGACAACTGAATCAAAATGCTGGGCAAAAACGGAGAGTAAGTGTGGTCGTTGCAACACACAATCATGAGGCGCCCGTTGATCTTGCAGCATTTCCGGAAGCCAGAGCGTTAAATCAGTTGCAGAAGCAGCAAATTTTGAACATTTCAAAGGTAGACCACCTCGATTAATTTTAAATAATCAGAATACTGTTATAGAAGATAAACTCGCTACGTTTCCTCTCGGATCTGAAAAAATAGACTGATACCACAAATTTCATCTTCAGGAAAAAACTTCTCAAAAAGCTCTATATATTGGTAATTTGTGTTAAAACAAATTTTATAAGTTGTTTTTAGTTGACTAAAAGGGCTATTCATAGTTTATAATTAATGGAATTTTTAATTCTGAAATGGTATATCATACTATTTTATATTTATTCAATTTTTTTTGCTCAATTATTGCTAAATGTAAAAAAAACAAAATTTCGAACATGAGAAAAAATCTCTCAAAAAATTTCAAATTAAAAATACAAAAAAACAAAGTGAGTTATCCACAGAATTTTGGATTTCTTTTTACTTGTTTTTTAATACTCTAAGTATTTTAAGTATTTTAGGCACCCTTAAATCCCAGCTTTTATGCGGGGTTTAGAAGACGAAAAAAAGAGTTTTTTGGATGCGATCAGATCTAGCTTTTCTAGCCACTGGACATGATATTTACAATGTGAAAAAAACGTGAACGAGAAGAATTTCTCCTTGAGCATAGCCCTCTTGTAGCGGTACTAGACACACTGGATAAAAATGCAATTCGGCATGAATTTGATCGAGAGCAATCGTCGAATCAACTCACACGCATCTTTATTGCATCAAAGTCTTGTATCTCAACAGATAAGGACTTTTCTTTAGAAGGCGTTCTTATAGTGGATTCGACATACAAAACCAACAGGTGAGTAAATTGTTTTAAACATAGACTTTATTTGTACTAAGAGCGGAGAAATCTCGAGGTTTCAATTTCACTGCTCCATGCCATGGGTGTGGCATGCACAAACCAGTCATATTCCCTTCGTTAAATAGTCCTGCACAGAGCCGAGCGCTTGTGGCAGTAGACAGCGAGCTGACAGGATGTCAAGCGTCGCATGAACCGACACAGTGCCTAGAGCCTGGTGCGGTTGGAAGGGGTGCGTTAGCTAGGAGAGCAACGACACCCGCTTCCCAGAAAAAATCGTGGTAACTCGAAGAACGAGTACCCGACAGATTTGGACGATCAAAGGCACGTCTAAACGAGTGACCTTTGGATCAAATCCTATCAAAGAATACGGGCCTTCGAACGAGGTGTTTGAGGCTGTCAAAGACGAAATTGCGGAGGCATCCTCAGTTGAGGTGCTCCGGCAAGTCTTTAAATCTGTCGAGAGATAACAAATCTCCCGGAGATGTCGTGGGATCTGTTCCTTGCCGAATTAAAGGAAGGAAAGGTCCACGAAATAGTCATACCAGTTGCAGAAGAGAACGTGATGGACTATTCCTAGTCGTCCACTATGGACGAGAGCGTCCTAGATACGGACAAAAATAAACGTTCGCTGCTCAAGGCTAGGATGCCTTGAGAGACAGTCCGTTCTTTGAGGTATTGTGGAAACATTGCGATGTGTTCCCAGAAGAAGTGCCGAGCCGCCTACCAGCAGATAGGGGCATCGGTCGCGAAATAGACGTCGAACCTAGCACCAAGTACTGAGTGACCAGGCAATGGCCGTTGCCGAAAGAACAAATCGATTATATCGATGAGTTTTTCGACAAGCGAGCCAAGGCGGGACATGTGCGTGAGAGCAAATCGCCTCACTGCAACCCGACCTTTTGTGTGCGTAAAAGCCACAGGTGTATGGCGCGTGGTTCGTGCTTACAACAAGCTTAACACGGCGACCATACCGGAGCAAACGACAATCCCGTAGAAAGACGTTTTGTTGAACTCCAAGGGAAAGTCATTTATCTTTTCCCACGATGTTGATTCGGGCTGGGATGTCGTGTTAATGGAATTTATCACCGGTTTTTCCGAATTTGAAGGTCGTGGTCGTAAATTTGATAATAAAGCGATATTGTACAAGCTGATTATTTAATCAAAAGTATATAATGTACGGTGAATCAATCATTACCACGATGGCGCACGATGGAGAATTGTGAACCACAAGTAGATTTATATTTAATATTGACCAATCAGAATAATTGTTTACACCCTTAGATTCGTTTTCCTCGCTTCCGCTTCTCAGTTTCAAACAACGCATTTCACGCTTTGCGCAAAACGCAGTCCCTTTACCCTATTTGACTGATTCCAAGTATGGAGTTTAATGCCCTTGAACAGTGAATGCCAGTGCAGATATTTGCAAGCCAAGCACTTACAAAGTCATGAAATCCGCTAATCTAGCGTGGACTAATCAGTATACATAAAAAAAAAGCCGTCAGGGGTGACTTGCTCGACAGTTGACAGATGTAGAGATTCTACGTCGTCCAACTGATTTCTAATCTACGAGAAGTTGTCAAGAAAGTAAGCAGGCTTCCTTGCTCTGAATATCGTTGGGCACCTTTTCGGTGAGCAAATAGAGCAATAAAGCTGCAAAACGATACGTTAAGCGCAAAGCTGGATAATTCAATGAGCTTATTTTACGGCCTTTAGCGCGTATGGGCTGAAAATTGTCAAAGTTGAAAATCTCCCTAAAAAATGTAGATTCTTCTCGTCTTTTCAATCATTTCGTAACTAAACTGAAACTCATCGTTTAAGGAAACTTCAGATATGAAATGCCACTTACCGCGACGTCCAAGAATTATACCCATTCGAAACAGCTCCAATTTGAACATGCTCAATCGCTTGACAACCTTTTCAATAATTGAAATCTGCTCGGCAACTAGAGTGTAACCAACAGACGACAACTTTAATTCTTTGACTGTACCTGAATGCTACAAAAAATTTCTTGTTATTAAATGACAAGGACAGGCGATCAAACGCAAAAAAAGTACGACACATTCCAAATTCTGATTGCTGTTTTTGTCTGATGCATATCATAATTCGAAGCATTCCATATGTACTGGCGTTTTTGGAGTAAAATATTACGTGATTCATTTCAAATGCGTATACAGGCGCTCAATGATCTTAAAAAGTTGACTTTCAGATTAGTCATGATCATTGAAAAGCTAGCTACCTTACCTCCTCTAGCTCCGATTGTCTATAATCTGGTGCTGCAGCATCTTAAGGCTTGCCGTTTGTGCGTTGTAGATTGCCACACCGAAGAAATAGACGACGTACGGCAGCAGTCGCGGCGGTATGATGGGGCGCAGTGAGCAGTCGCGATGGCGTATGCGACGCTTTGAGCAGTCGCAATGGCGTGGTGCGAACAGTCGCGACGCGTGGAAGGATCGCGTGCCTGTAAGATCGTATGGTACGAGTGCAGAGAGATAAGNAAGTTAACTTGTTCGTTGGCGAGGGTATCCACCCTCGCGCGTCCCGGGTCTCGTTCAACAGTTCGGCGAGACCCATCTTCTCGACAGAGGGTTTATCAGAGAACGAGTGCTTCCCGCATTTGTAAAAGGATTGGAGGTTCTCGAATTCCCACGCGCATCTCACAAGAGAATGCTTCGTTAGGGGCATTACCTGCGCCCTTATAACAGCATGGATATGAGATTCCCACGAGAGGCAATGTATCCCTGTCTCTCTAGACAAACGGTGCAGCTTGTAGCGTGCAACGACCACGGTGCGTTTTTCGAATCGTTCACGAAGAGCATCCAGTTTGTCAAGCCAGACCTCACGGCCTATGCTTTGCAAATTCTGTACAAATGCCGTCCAAGCTTGGAACAAAGCTTTGGCATCCTTTGCCCGCTTACAACCCCGTTTGCAGTGCAAAATATTATTGCGTTTATTCCAGGGTGTGCATTGCTACAACTCAGCCACATTAATAATCGGTCTTCACCATGCTGCTTGCTCCACCTCCAGAACGCATTTATGAGACCCATGAGGAAGAGGGGGTAAACAACGTTTGCGTTGCAAGAAGGTTATTCAACGAAGATATTGCGCACGAAGGCTGACAAATACCGAAAAACTAGGAAGGTGTGGCTTGCTTGCGCTTATGGTGGTAAGTATATAAACAAGGGCACAACGATACGTCAAACGCCAACAAGGCTTCTTATGTGCTCATGAGAAGTCACTATTCAGCGACAACTGAATCAAAATGCTGGGCAAAAACGGAGAGTAAGTGTGGTCGTTGCAACACACAATCATGAGGCGCCCGTTGATCTTGCAGCATTTCCGGAAGCCAGAGCGTTAAATCAGTTGCAGAAGCAGCAAATTTTGAACATTTCAAAGGTAGACCACCTCGATTAATTTTAAATAATCAGAATACTGTTATAGAAGATAAACTCGCTACGTTTCCTCTCGGATCTGAAAAAATAGACTGATACCACAAATTTCATCTTCAGGAAAAAACTTCTCAAAAAGCTCTATATATTGGTAATTTGTGTTAAAACAAATTTTATAAGTTGTTTTTAGTTGACTAAAAGGGCTATTCATAGTTTATAATTAATGGAATTTTTAATTCTGAAATGGTATATCATACTATTTTATATTTATTCAATTTTTTTTGCTCAATTATTGCTAAATGTAAAAAAAACAAAATTTCGAACATGAGAAAAAATCTCTCAAAAAATTTCAAATTAAAAATACAAAAAAACAAAGTGAGTTATCCACAGAATTTTGGATTTCTTTTTACTTGTTTTTTAATACTCTAAGTATTTTAAGTATTTTAGGCACCCTTAAATCCCAGCTTTTATGCGGGGTTTAGAAGACGAAAAAAAGAGTTTTTTGGATGCGATCAGATCTAGCTTTTCTAGCCACTGGACATGATATTTACAATGTGAAAAAAACGTGAACGAGAAGAATTTCTCCTTGAGCATAGCCCTCTTGTAGCGGTACTAGACACACTGGATAAAAATGCAATTCGGCATGAATTTGATCGAGAGCAATCGTCGAATCAACTCACACGCATCTTTATTGCATCAAAGTCTTGTATCTCAACAGATAAGGACTTTTCTTTAGAAGGCGTTCTTATAGTGGATTCGACATACAAAACCAACAGGTGAGTAAATTGTTTTAAACATAGACTTTATTTGTACTAAGAGCGGAGAAATCTCGAGGTTTCAATTTCACTGCTCCATGCCATGGGTGTGGCATGCACAAACCAGTCATATTCCCTTCGTTAAATAGTCCTGCACAGAGCCGAGCGCTTGTGGCAGTAGACAGCGAGCTGACAGGATGTCAAGCGTCGCATGAACCGACACAGTGCCTAGAGCCTGGTGCGGTTGGAAGGGGTGCGTTAGCTAGGAGAGCAACGACACCCGCTTCCCAGAAAAAATCGTGGTAACTCGAAGAACGAGTACCCGACAGATTTGGACGATCAAAGGCACGTCTAAACGAGTGACCTTTGGATCAAATCCTATCAAAGAATACGGGCCTTCGAACGAGGTGTTTGAGGCTGTCAAAGACGAAATTGCGGAGGCATCCTCAGTTGAGGTGCTCCGGCAAGTCTTTAAATCTGTCGAGAGATAACAAATCTCCCGGAGATGTCGTGGGATCTGTTCCTTGCCGAATTAAAGGAAGGAAAGGTCCACGAAATAGTCATACCAGTTGCAGAAGAGAACGTGATGGACTATTCCTAGTCGTCCACTATGGACGAGAGCGTCCTAGATACGGACAAAAATAAACGTTCGCTGCTCAAGGCTAGGATGCCTTGAGAGACAGTCCGTTTGAGGTACTGTGGAAACATTGCGATGTGTTCCCAGAAGAAGTGCCGAGCCGCCTACCAGCAGATAGGGGCATCGGTCGCGAAATAGACGTCGAACCTAGCACCAAGTACTGAGTGACCAGGCAATGGCCGTTGCCGAAAGAACAAATCGATTATATCGATGAGTTTTTCGACAAGCGAGCCAAGGCGGGACATGTGCGTGAGAGCAAATCGCCTCACTGCAACCCGACCTTTTGTGTGCGTAAAAGCCACAGGTGTATGGCGCGTGGTTCGTGCTTACAACAAGCTTAACACGGCGACCATACCGGAGCAAACGACAATCCCGTAGAAAGACGTTTTGTTGAACTCCAAGGGAAAGTCATTTATCTTTTCCCACGATGTTGATTCGGGCTGGGATGTCGTGTTAATGGAATTTATCACCGGTTTTTCCGAATTTGAAGGTCGTGGTCGTAAATTTGATAATAAAGCGATATTGTACAAGCTGATTATTTAATCAAAAGTATATAATGTACGGTGAATCAATCATTACCACGATGGCGCACGATGGAGAATTGTGAACCACAAGTAGATTTATATTTAATATTGACCAATCAGAATAATTGTTTACACCCTTAGATTCGTTTTCCTCGCTTCCGCTTCTCAGTTTCAAACAACGCATTTCACGCTTTGCGCAAAACGCAGTCCCTTTACCCTATTTGACTGATTCCAAGTATGGAGTTTAATGCCCTTGAACAGTGAATGCCAGTGCAGATATTTGCAAGCCAAGCACTTACAAAGTCATGAAATCCGCTAATCTAGCGTGGACTAATCAGTATACATAAAAAAAAAGCCGTCAGGGGTGACTTGCTCGACAGTTGACAGATGTAGAGATTCTACGTCGTCCAACTGATTTCTAATCTACGAGAAGTTGTCAAGAAAGTAAGCAGGCTTCCTTGCTCTGAATATCGTTGGGCACCTTTTCGGTGAGCAAATAGAGCAATAAAGCTGCAAAACGATACGTTAAGCGCAAAGCTGGATAATTCAATGAGCTTATTTTACGGCCTTTAGCGCGTATGGGCTGAAAATTGTCAAAGTTGAAAATCTCCCTAAAAAATGTAGATTCTTCTCGTCTTTTCAATCATTTCGTAACTAAACTGAAACTCATCGTTTAAGGAAACTTCAGATATGAAATGCCACTTACCGCGACGTCCAAGAATTATACCCATTCGAAACAGCTCCAATTTGAACATGCTCAATCGCTTGACAACCTTTTCAATAATTGAAATCTGCTCGGCAACTAGAGTGTAACCAACAGACGACAACTTTAATTCTTTGACTGTACCTGAATGCTACAAAAAATTTCTTGTTATTAAATGACAAGGACAGGCGATCAAACGCAAAAAAAGTACGACACATTCCAAATTCTGATTGCTGTTTTTGTCTGATGCATATCATAATTCGAAGCATTCCATATGTACTGGCGTTTTTGGAGTAAAATATTACGTGATTCATTTCAAATGCGTATACAGGCGCTCAATGATCTTAAAAAGTTGACTTTCAGATTAGTCATGATCATTGAAAAGCTAGCTACCTTACCTCCTCTAGCTCCGATTGTCTATAATCTGGTGCTGCAGCATCTTAAGGCTTGCCGTTTGTGCGTTGTAGATTGCCACACCGAAGAAATAGACGACGTACGGCAGCAGTCGCGGCGGTATGATGGGGCGCAGTGAGCAGTCGCGATGGCGTATGCGACGCTTTGAGCAGTCGCAATGGCGTGGTGCGAACAGTCGCGACGCGTGGAAGGATCGCGTGCCTGTAAGATCGTATGGTACGAGTGCAGAGAGATAAGATGTGAATGCCAGAATCTAATTATACTTTTACAACGTACAGGTTATGAGCCCAATGCCTGGCTCCGAGACGGACTACACGTTAAGCACTGCTGCACGCGTCGCTGACGACGGTCACGAAAGGACAGTCGCACTGCCAGCTGCCGCTGCCGCTACACCAGCGGCCGTTACACCAGCGGCGCATGCGGCTGCGACGGTCGTCAATTCACCCGCTCACGAAAGGGACGAGACCTCGGATTCTCAGTGCTCTCGAGAACATGACGAGCCGCATGGACCGACTTGAGATGTCGCAGATGCAAATCGATGAGAACGAGCGCCTACGCGGTGCCATCGACAGTGGACTGTTTGACTCCGCTCTCGGCGGAGGGATTGGTGGAGGACCAATGAACCGCGAAGCACTCGGGTTCATGCCGCCAAGATGATCGCCTGAGCCGCCAGCAGCTCCGCGGCCACGTCTGCGAGTTCCGGTTGTGGGACAATCGTCTCTCGAGCCGCTCGGTTTGCGAATACCGCCACCGCACCAGCAGCAGGCCCCGGCGATGCAACAAGCATACGCACAGCAAGCATATGCACCAATGCAACAACAGGCAGCGACATCACCGGTTGCTGCACCTGCGCCAGTGCTGCAAGGGTATCAGACGCCGGACGCGCGTCAGCGCAATCTCGCGATCCGGAAGTTTGGCGGCTCCGAACTGTATCAAGGACTCGGCGCCGGATTTCAGGACTGGGGACACTCGTTTATCCGTGCAATGAACTTCTCACAGGCGGCGTGCGGCTTCCCGTGGGCTGAAGATGTCAAAGTTGATCTCTTCGGGCATTACCTTGGCGGAACCGCCGAGAGAGACTACATTAAGCAAGTCCATGTTTGGTGGGAGCAATCCCCGACGCTCGACCACATCTTGGAGCGCATGTATCAAGCGTTTCGGACGACGATCACAGCGTCGCAATCGATGAAGCTGTTCACAGCCAAGAAGGACCACAAGAGGTCGTGGCCTGAACACTATCTCTACATGGTCGCAGTGAGCGACACGTGTGGAGGAGGCGCGAGGCGCGGGTACTTGACAACATAGTACACTATGCGTCGGCGGATCTGTCGACGGTGCTCATGGCGAAGTTCGACGCAGGACGCATCGACTACTTGCGCCAAGCGGAGGAGCTTGCGCACTTTGCTCAAGCAGTCGAGGTCGACAGTCGTGCCGGCAAGTCACTGGGTCGCGAGGTCGTCGCAGTCGCCATGACCCGACACAGCGCAAGGAAACGCGCACGTGCCACAACTGCAAGAAGCAGGGGCATTTAAAGAAGGACTGCCGCTCCAAGAGGAAGGAGAAGAAGGCCAAAGACGACAACGAAGAAGTGCTACTGCTGGCAGTGAACAAAAGCCGAGCAGACGCGAGCACCGACTGGATCCTTGACAGCGGCGCCAGCCGCCACATCATGAGCGACGATCGTATACTCATCGACAGCAAGCAGTACAACGACGAGATCTCTCTTGCTGACAACAAGAAGCTCGTGCTCACGAAGGTCGAACGGGTGCGCCTGTTTGTGACAGCGCGCGGCGAGCAGCGTCAGATCGAGCTGTCGGACGTTTACTATGCGACAAGTCTTGCGCACAATCTCATCAGCTACGGAAAGCTCGAGCAGCTTGGGTACGCACTCACGTACACTGAAGATGGGCGTGAAGTTGTACGGCGATCAGATGGACACGTCGCGTTTGACGTTACGATGCGCAATAGCGTTCTGGTCGTCGAGACGTCCAGCGCGATCAAGCCAGCAGACGTGATCTTTGCTGCCCTTGAGGAGGAGGCAACGGCAGATGTGTCGCCCGATGTGCAAGAAGCGACGCTCGTGAACTTTCACCAGAGGTTCGGGCATTTGTCGTATGACACGATCGAGAGGATCGCGAAGAACCCGGGCAGTGGCATTCGCATCACGGATCACAGACGTTTGACGTGCATGACGTGTGCTAAAAGCAAACAGACGAAGAACAGCCAAAGCAAGAAGGACACCGGCGCGCACTCTCCAATTGATCGTGTCGGCGGAGTGATATGCTCCGATCTCAAAGGGCCATTGACACCGGCTGCTCGCTTGCGGAACCTATATCTTGTTAATTTCGTCGATCATAAGAGTAACTACTGCCGCATCTTCCTGGCAAAGACCAAGGATGCAGCCGCAAGAAAGTTTGAGCATTTCCTCACTTTTTTCGAGCTAGAATTCAATTGTAAGGTCGCCGTATTGCGCACAGACGGCGGGGGAGAGTACCAGAACGTCGACTTATTTTGCAAGCAGACTGGTGTCGCTCGCCAAGTGAGTGAGACGCGCAATCAGGCGTCCAACGGCAAAGCCGAATGTATGCACCAGACGGTGTTGAACATGACGCGGGCGATGATCTTTGAGTCGGGACTGCCTTTGACTTTCTGGGGAGACGCTGCTGAGTATGCGACATACATACTCAACAGAAGCCCAACGAGCGCGAACCCGAAGCGCGCATCCCCAATTGAAGTCCTGACGAAGCGAGCTCCAGACCTACGCGAGATTGTTGTCTTTGGTTCGCATTGCACGGTGTACCGTGATCCACGGAAGGACTCGTTCGCGCACCGCGCTCAAGTTGGCATCATCGTTGGTCGAAGCCACGAGACAAAAGGTTTTCGTGTTTATTTGCGCAAGGACAATGTTGTTATCTTCACACAACATGTCAAGAATATCGAGACACTGCCAACAGTACAGAACGCACAGCTGCAGCGCGAGCTCGTTAGCGACGACCGTGTGGACGAGAACACCAGCAGCGATGCTCAAGATACAGTCCATGCGACGCAACACAAGAACAAGGCGTCTGGTATGAAGAAAAAGAAGAAGCACGAGTGGACGAGACAACCGATCGCCACACGTTCAGCGTCGAAGAAATCCGCGACGAGCCGGGACGAGGCCGCTCGTAGCACTGACGTGGTGAGCCACGTGCTCGAACCGGATTCGAAGAACTACCGCGAAGCGATCTAGAGCACGCAGTGTTTGAACTGGATGAAGGCGATGGACGAGGAGCTCGCGGCTCTCGAGGCCAACGACGTGTGGACAGTTGTCCGTCGTCCGAATGGCAGCAACTTCTTGCATTCCAAGTGGGTCTTTAAGACCAAAACGACCGCGGACGGTGACCTCGAACGTCGCAAAGCCCGCTTGGTTGCCTGTGGCAATGAGTAAGTTCTGGGAATTGATTAGTTCCTGACCTTCGGTGCGGTCATGGACATGTCCACAGTGAAAGTGATCTTGGCACTTGCTGCAACGTGGGGCGTCCCGGCTACATACCGAATGCGTATGTCAAAGCATCGAAGGAGCCGCACCTCGAAATCTTACTGCACATCCCGAACGGCATGGTCGTACCAGCGGCGCGCATGCGCGAGCTCGGCGTCACGAGCACGAAGGACCTGGCTCTAGAGCTACGCAAAAGTCTCTATGGCCTCAAACAGGCCGGCCGACTCTGGAGTCAGCTGTTGCACCAGCGACTCGTCAAAGGCGGGTACACGCAGTGCACCAGCGACAGCTGCTTATACTACAGGCAAGTGGACGCAGAGCTCGTGATGCAGGCGTCTATGTCGACGACATACTTGTCACTGGAACGTCTACTGCAGTCGTCAAGCAGTTCTTCGACGTGATGCAGTGCCTCTCGATCAAAAATATTGGTCCAGTTACGAAGTTCCTCGGAATGCGTATGAACCAGACGGAAAGTGGGAGTCACGTTTTGAACTAAGAGGAGGCCATCGTCGAGCTGCTGCGAGAGCATGGATTAAGTGATGCGAATACCACGCGTTCGCCGATAGGAGCAGACGTGTACGAAGTGCAAGATGCTGACAGCGAACTACTCGGCACAAACAACCCAGGCAAGAACGCGACGATCCGGTCGTTCCAGTCTCTAGTCGGCTCGCTACTTTGGATTACACGATGCACGAGGCCGGACGTGTCGTTCGCAGTACACAAAGCAACACGACAGACGCACCAACCGCGTGTGCACGACTGGAAACTTGCCAAGAGAATCGCAAGATACCTAAAGGGAACGATCGCGATGAAGATAGAGATGGTGCCAGAGCGCGATGCGGGCGACGCACCGACGCTCGAGTCTTCAGTGATGCAGACTTTGCAGCATATAAACAGGATCGCAAGTCTATCACCGGCGGCATTGTGCGACTCAACGGTATGATTGTGAGCTGGTACGCGGAAAAACAAGGTGGCGTCACACTCAGCACCATGGAAGCCGAATTCGTGGCTGCATCCGAAGTGGCAAAGGAGCTGCTGGGAATCCGTGAAATGCTGCGTGAGATCGGCATGGAGCCAGCACTACCAATGACGATGCGCATTGACAATCAGGTCGCCATTTGCCAGATCAACGGCGAAGCGACATCGACTAAAGCGACTCACATCGACATCCGATTGAAGTTTCTCTGTGACTACGCTCGTCGCGGCGTGATCGAGGCTCAGCACGTGCGCTCAGAACTCATGCTGGCAGACTTGCTCACCAAGGTGGTCGATCCTCCCAAGATGGCGACGCTACGAGGGCTGCTACGTGTCGGCTAGTAAGCCAAGACGTGGAACCCAGGTGCCCGAGGATGAGTGTTGGAAGAAGTCGCTCTGTTTGAATCGCAAGAGTTGCATTGAAGATGCGACAGGTCAGTATCGGGTACACTGAGTTCCAGTATGCAGCGGGAAAGGGAGAAGTAGACGACGTACGGCAGCAGTCGCGGCGGCAGGATGGAGCGCAGTGAGCAGTCGCGATGGCGTATGCGACGCTTTAAGAAACTCAATTTTGAGGAAGTTCTCTTATTGGAGCCTCGCACCCCTCATTACACTATGGGGAATTTCGGCTACAGGGCCTCCTCCCACCCAACTATCACACACCTTCGGTGCGGGTTGGCAGGGCGGTCATCCATTGGATGGTTGCTCGTCTGCTTTTTAGCCTATCTCCGGCGATGTGTCATCGTACCGCCCTCCGCGGGTATCGATCCACGTATCTCCCGGTCCCAGTTCCAGTGCTTAACCACTCGGCCACCGACGCTTTGAGCAGTCGCAATGGCGTGGTGCGAACAGTCGCGACGCGTGGAAGGATCGCGTGCCTGTAAGATCGTATGGTATGAGTGCAGAGAGATAAGTTGTGATGCCAGAATCTAATTATACTTTTACAACGTACAAGAACTGACATGGAAACTTGCTCCGCATCATGAACTTCAAAGTCATTCAAGTTTAACCCTTCCTCATTTTCCTCTTTCTAACAATCACAAGGGTGTCAAATACTTATTCCGATTGGTTAATATTAAATATAAATTTACTTCTGGGATGCCGTTAACCGAAATGGTGCCAGTAACATTTCCCAAAATTTATACTATTATATTCTCGCTTATAGAAAGTAATTTTAATTTGTTATTCCTCTTTAAAAAATATATTTATGCAACAGGACCCGATGGGCAAGGTGAAATCCGAATTGCCATTCAAGCAGTTACCAGTATTAGTTGACGGATAGCAGATGTCACTGCTCTTAGCTGCTCTAAGCTATACCAGGAGCTTCTCGGGATTGTATCCTACAATGAATTTGCTGATTGATAAAATGTACAACAGTCCTAAATGACGCAACGATTGTTTAACAGCGTGCATGTCGAGAAGGAGCACGTTGATGACACTGAGTTTTCTCGCAAAGCACATCGAATTATTCAGAGGTCTATACTCAAAGGGCAAGATTCCATAGTTACCAACTTGGCGATGTACGCTGTAATGAATATTGTGAAGCTGGTAAATCGCCGGACATCTTCGACCCGTTTACAAATATGAGGCGTCTATGACCAGGTGATAGCACCTTTTAAGGGTCTATGAGTCGAACGCGATACATACTTAGGCGAGCCGTAACGAGTTGGTCACGGGATAAAGCCTTAGCATTGGTAAGCTAGAAGTATCATCTAACAATTAGGTTTCGTGAAATTACTTGAATATGTTGCATTATTAGATGATATGTCACAATCTACCGCTTTCTCTATTGACTGACACCAAAACTCTTCATCGCTTTACGACCACCACCTTTTGATGGTGGACCAAGAGACATCATATCGTACCGATCGTCAACTAAACTATGCAGCAGCACATATCGCACACGTCCTCGTGAAGTCGACTCTGGCGTCAAATCCAAGAGCTCCTCCATCGTATACTTGAGTTGCTTTCGATACCGTGGATTGTTCGCGCATACCGTATTAATGCCGTCGCTCCCTATTTCCATCAAAGCTGTTGACATCTCACGTATTAGCGCAAATGGAAGATCCACCGAAATTACCTTCATTGCTTCGTCCCCGCGCGATGAAAAGCAAGAGGAAATCCATTTTGATACACGGCGTTGGACCCTCTGTGTATCCAGCTGATGATTGCGGTAGTTTCTATCCCTTGTTTGGTACTTTGCATCGACCACCCTCACCTCAAACATAGGCTGCGGTGTGCTGCCACTCGATGAAGACACGCAAATAGTGCCATTATTAGTGTTGCGAGCAAGGGCGTCTCCAACATGAGTTATTCCACGCCCACCAGCCATACAATCAACATAGCCACTTTTTCCGCTATTTGCCAGCAACTCGCTCATGTATTCGGGTAATGACACCACACTTACAACCACATCAGCTTCAGTATAGTTCCTAACCGTTCGTATTTTGACTTGCTGCTTCTCATTTATCGTGCGCAGTTGCACAATCACCATCCAGTTCACATTTTGCTGGGCACAGTGAACTTCTAAATCTTCTAAATCTAAAGGCTCTGGGTGAAGATAGTCCGCACCAATGCCATGATTCCATAAAAGCATCGCTATTTGCATTCGAAACAACATCGTGTCGGATGTCGTTTCTACGGAGCAAACCAAAATCCTACAGCCACCTCTCAAATCCTTTAAAGCTAACGCTTTGCGTTCCAATAATGTTGGAACCATGGAATCCGCGAGCATTGATACGATTTTGTCAATGGCGAAGCGAACTCCCATGGCAGCAACTGTCGAGGATTTAGCATATGCGGTCGTAAGTTGAAAGCGCGAAACTAAGGCATCATAGCGGCCACCTTCTGCGATGATGATCCGATTACCCGTCGCCGTCACCAATAGTGACGCCGACTCATTTTCCTTACACGACGTCTCATCGAGTAAAATCGCCTGAAAAATAAAACCTGATGTATATCGCTCGGGACGCGGGCTTAGGCCCAAGTCTAAGCGTGTACACACTGGACCCGAGACTTGAAGATATTGCATACTCTGAAGTAATAACCGCAACGACGTTAGTCCTTCATTCACTTCCTTGACAATACGTTGTAGCTGCAAATCTCGTTTGAGGAAATGCTTTGGATCGGCCGATGGGATAGCACTGGCTTTATCCGACCTTTTTATCGAGTCACCAGCTCCAAAATTTCGATTTGTCGCGAAGAGCTTTTGTATTTCAAGCTCGATCATGTTCAGTGACGTTAGGCCGTCCTCCGGCAACCGAAAAAAAGGATTTAATGCATCGATGGTGTTTGGAGACGCACCGTAGTGCTTTAGTCGCTTAGCACAAAATTTCCAATGACTCGGTTTGAAGCTTGGAACTCGAATGGAAGGAGCACCAGCGTGTACGTAAAACATGACTTCATTCGACAGCAAGAGCAAAACTTCGCGACGCGCACTGCTCGGAACACGACACAGCTCAATAATTCCACGCGTGATTCGAGCGTCATTAAATCGTAAGTAGTATGGTCCAATACGTGGCAATGCCTTAATTGCGCTAGAAACTACTTCTAATCCTTCAAGTTCTAAGAAGCAAAAGGAGCCTTCATTATTCCAAAGGATGTCAAAATCCGACTCAGTAAGTTCGCGAGGATGGCCTCCACCCACGCTCTTCCTATACACGCGATCGAATTGCCAGCACTTAAGTCGTGACACATTGTGCCGTGCCACAAAGCGAGCAAGCCGCTCAGTCAGATCAAATGGTAGCGATGCTGCCACACCATTGCCATCTAAGATCATTGATGCGTTTAGTGGAGCCGTCCAGGCAACACCATGATACGTCTGCTCTGAATGACGTGGCATTAGCAGCGGAGTCGATAGTTCGACCGCTCCATGGCGCTCAAAGATTTGCTGTGACAATACATGAACACGCACACATACTTATTACACAATTCACCACGCAGCAAAGAAAATATATACCCGCAAAGTGTCTCGAACGAAAGTTTTTGTACGCAATTGTACCTCGTAGTTGCGCATTTTGATCGACTCGAGATGATCGTATGTATAATCAATATGGGTGAGAGGCGCTTGTGCGACCAGCGCATCAATAAGCTGACCATAAAATTTGCCCTGTGGGTTCGCAAGAGTCTCTAAAGCCTCGCGAAGATAAGTTCCCTCAACTTCCATCTTTGGAGGCAACAAAGTACTCATCAACAACTCCTTCGCATCCGGCCGTTTAGAAGGGTTACGATCACAAAGCCATAAAATAATCTTCTTGACGTCATCAGAAGCATCAAAGGCTGCAGGAAGTTCATGATTTTCGCGCAGTCCAGTAAGTGCTTGAGCTCGCTCCATCTGTGTGGAAAAAGGTGGTGACCACATCTCAAAAAAAAGAATTCCTAATGAAAACAAGTCGGCTTTCTGATTATATCGCTGCCCTTCTCGTTCCTGCTCAGGTGCTCGATAAAATGCTGTACCAACGCCCGCCGTAATTGCAATATCCACCACATCTTCTGACGTAATTGTCATGAGATTGTTACTCTGTTTACTTAATCGGCTTACTCTAGTGCTCTCCAACGTTGCTACTTTCAACTTTCCGTACAGCTCAGCAGCTAAAGAACCAGTTGAATCGGACAAGACAGCATCTGTTGCGCTGTTTTCAAATGTATTTTTGTCGATGCTGTTATTGTCATCTTCATGCACCTTATTAGGCCGAACAGCAAGACCAAAGTCACCCAATTTGACGGTTCCCTCCGCGTCAAGAAAAATATTTGGCGGTTTGATATCGCGGTGAATAATTCCCTGCTGGTGAATGTACACGAGTGCCTCTAGAATTTGCCGAAATAATGTCCAAATTTTGTCGCCATTTTTCCAAAGCGTTCCTTTATCAATCACTTCTCTAAGTGCATTTCCCTCGCAATATTCCATTTGAATGTACAATATTTCGAACTTGTGCCTCTTGTCAAGCACGGGGCTTGTTTTTCGATACGTTTCATTACAGTAAGTCACACTAAGCTCATCCTTGGAAGACATAGAAGCTTCTTCAAGTGCCTCCCACTCGAAATCATTATCACCACAATTTTCGGATTCATGATCATGTGTAGAAAGCTGATAGGAGTGGCTGCTGCTGCGAAGAGTGCGCCTTACGCTACGAGATGCAGACCACAGTCCAGCGCTGGTGTCAATTCTCCCCAGCCAATCATCTTCGTCAGCAGATGCCAATAATTCTAAGTCATCAGACGACAGACTATCATCTTCATACAAACCGTCTGCGTCATTTATTCCAACGTTAAGTTGCTCGCTCTCATCATCGCTCAAGACGTTGTCACCGAGATGATAAACCTCTTTCTCATCACTTGTCCACCAACTCTTGCTCTCAATCCATGCCTGAAAATACCGCACGATGTGTCGATGTTGCATTCGTGAAATCGTCTTGACTTCACGCAAAATCTTTCTTTTCATAATTTTATCATCCGGATTAAGCTTAACTTTCTTTACGGCATAGAGCTGTCGATCCAGTCGATTCTGTACCTTGACTACTTCACCTCCACCTCCACGACCTAATAAACCAAGTTCCTTAAAGTCTCCCCGGTACCTCGAGTAATATCGTCCAGCAACAAAACCACCATCCGACAATAGAGAGTCAGCATCCGATTCACTCGACGAACACCTTATTAGATTTTTGTCGGTCTGCTGTTGATCCAGACTCTCCCGGTCTTCGCGAATCTCTTTGCTAAAATCGCTTCGATCTCCATCACTAATCGATCGATATCGTTGCCTCTGTTGTGCACGTTCTCTCTTTTCTTTTTCTGCTTCAATAAGTGCCAGAATTTCATTTTTCTTGGCATTTGCTCGCTCCTGTTCCAGCTGTGAAAAAGCAACTTCCGCCATTTTCTCTTGATTTTTTTTATCCTGTTGACGTGTCATCATTTGGTCAAAAAACGACGATTGGTCCTTTAGATGGTCCTGAATAAAGTCCGTGGCAAACACGACAAGGTCGTACACCATAGCGTCGCCAATTTTTTCAAGCGCAATTCTTACCATATTGCACTCTAGCTTAAGGGTCTCCGTGTTGGATAATCCGTGCTTGGGTTCTACTGTAATATTTGGCGGCTGCGTAAGTGGGTACGCTTTTGGAAAGTCAAAATGAAGTAGCACCTCGGCAGTCGTAGCGGAGCTTGGTGTCGTTTCACACAGCAAACGAATTGCAAAGATATGCGAGTATAGTGGCGTTGAGCTTTGAATAATTAGGTCTTGATCAAAGATTGCTTCCAGCACCTCTACCTCCTGCGCTTGGAGCTCCCGCGCTTTGCCCAAAGTAGCGGCGTCATAAGTTGTCGGAGGATTAGTTAGGGCTACAATTTGTGTGTCTAAGCGTTCGTCAACACATCAATTTAATGCTTCTATTCACGTTGCTGAAATATACAAAAGATCCATAGCTACCTTTCTTCTTTCCTTTCTTCTTCCGCCCCATGGACTGCGTCTAGCAATTGGGAAATCAAATACGTACTTAATGTGATGGATGTGCTGGCCGCAGATTAAGGTTGAAAATAAAGCCTTAATGAGATAAAGATAAATTCTAAGTTTAATTCAACAGAAGATAAAAACTAATTCTAAGTGTATTCAACAGAATGAGATAAAAACTAATTCTAAGTTTAATTCAACAGAATATATTTTCCAAATCCGTCTCTCTGAATAATTCACAATTTCTCTGGTCAAATAAAATTATTATTTCTATTTACGAATATTTCATAATGAAACTCGATTCAAGCATTACAATTCTTAGCAAATTTAAATGAGGACATGAATTGTTGAAAGGCAAGCTTCAAGGCGATGAGCCAACAAAGTACGTGTGTGGTCCACCTTGGCCAGCAGAACAATTCGCATTCCTTCCGATGCAAATTTCTTATCCACCATTTTCAAGCAATATAACAAGAGCTCCAGGTCCTAGAGCAACTTGAAGCACACTTTCATCGTTCATTTCCTGGAGTTTTGACAACATTTCATACTCCGTTGCTTTCTGAAGTTTGTAGTTCTTATAAAATTGCCTTCATCCACCCTGCTTTGTGATCCTTGGATCTTTATGGCCCCCTTTAGGTATAAAAGCATAGTTTCAGCAAAGTTGCTCGGGTCAGCATCAGTAACAAATTTTACGATATTATCCTTCTGACAATTTGTTCGTGACTTCTAAATTCCTGGTCTAAGTAAGTTTATTCTTGTTCAACGATCTGGTCACAACGTCCTTCTTCCTCGCCCACGGAATCTTGTACTTGGAATTCGTATTGTTGCGATGGTGACTCGTCACCTCCACCACTTCTTGCGGTATAGCTGTATCGCAATTTTGTCAAACGTTTCGCGCGGACTTATCTGACACAGCAACAATATTGTTCTTCAAATACTGTACATGCACCTTTTAGTTGTAAGTCTTGTTCAAAGCCTCAATATTTCTTACATGTTGGTTTACGACAACCTCTTTATCCTTGGGTAGGTAGACTCGGTTTCCCTCGGTCTCTTCACCAATGTTGATAATAATTCCATGTTGTCCGCGTTTACAAACCTTTATGTTTTAGGTCTCAGTACACAGCACATCGCGATCCAGAACAGCAATTTTAATCAGTGACGGGTTTTGCTTGGTTTACGTCTTTATCGATGATGCACGACCAAAATTTGCACTTGTACGATCCCTGCTTAATAAGTGGGCAGCATATTCCTCCCCGCCACCCCAGAATTTTAGTGGTAACCACAAGCAAAAGTCATAGAGCGAGCCATATTAATAATGGTCCTGTGCATCCTCTCGGCTTTTCATTGTTAGCTTGTTTGCGAGCGTCACTGAGTCGCCTCGACACACGCGTCTTCATACAGAACAAATCAATTTCTGTTATTTTCATACTGTGTCCGTGTTGAGTACGTGCACACGACAATCAAACGTTTTTCTTGAAAAACACCAAAAATGCTTAAAATTCTTGGCTGCAGCATCCTTCGTACGTGCAAGGAAAACCTGAAAAAAATGCTTTTATGATCAACAAAGTTTACCATGTAGCGGTTATTTAAAAAGGTCCTTCGGCGTCATTGGACCTATATTGTCCGAGCATATAACCCGATCGATAGGTGAGTGTTCGGCCGTATTTTTTTCGGTTGCCGACTCTTGGTTTGCTTTTTTGCGCACACCTTAGCAACTAACCCGACACTTGCCGTGAAAAAAATGTCGGAGTATGCATCACGAGCTAATCGTCGGTGGTGACATAGCTCAGGTGTCGTAGACGTCTGTGAAATCCAATTAATTGCTCTTCTGAACATCGTGTGACGCATCGCTTTCCCGACTCACTTCTTCATCTATAATAGCCATAATAGCACCTACCGGTCCCGCAGTATCGTCCTTAATGCAAAAATATACTACTAACACTTAAATTAACATCAAATGCCACATAACCAGATGATTTGTATATCAATACTCGTTCGCGAATTATCGTACCCAAGAGTATAAGCCATTTCATCCAGGTTTCTATACGAAGTTAAATTGTGCTGAACACCTCAGCAAATTTGCATCCGTTAGCGCCAGCACACGTACAATACAACAAGCATAACATTCAAAGCCCCCCCCCTTTTGCTCACATTAAGTGGCTTACCATCAGATTGTAAGCAGACCGCTTTACCTAGTTCAGACATCTTCAAGCCACGACTCGTCACTGATCAAGTGTCTGCTCGATCCAGTATCTAAAATCTAAAAATCCTTTACAGGACACTTCATTAATGGCCAGCGACAAAGTTGGCTGAACTCGATGTGAACGCTTGTGCTTTGGACACGCTGCTTTCAGATGAGCCAACTTCATTGCATGAATGACATCAAGGCGCGTCATTGCCATTTCGTCCCGAGCGCTCCGAAACGAATCTCTTCCGAGAAATCTTTCTTTGACGAAGTCTACTCGTACGCTTGAGCAAAACGAACAAATTAGTTTATCATTTTTGCAAGGAATCCAGATTGCGGAGGAGGTGTAAACCAAGCTAGGTACCTCGAGCAACAATGAGATGGGTTTGGAGCCAAAAAAGGCACCCTATGATTTGAAGCAAGCAGGGAGACTGTGGAAAAAACGGTTGCACCAGAAGCTGGTCGATATTGATCTCCAATAAAACCTAACATACATGTGTGGGCCTTTTAAATGGACAAGTGAACAAATAATACTTGTCGGCGTACACGTGAGTGACCTTTTAATAATTGGAATTGATTACAACGAAGTGGAAAATTCTTCGATGAGCTTACTTCTCTATCGGTAAAGAAACTCGAATGTGGTCGTAAGTTTTGTGCTTACGCATACGATACAAGGAAGATTACGGATACACATATGACCAGGAACTCAGAATTGTTAACATGTTAAATGAACACGGTCTAGAAATGGCGCATGGTGTGGGTATACTCATCGACCAAGACTGGAATGAATATAAAGAATCTAAGCTCGATTCCTGACTGGCTCCTAGAGAAACGGAGTGGTGAATGCGAAACCATTTTGTAACAAGACACCCGTTGTAAATATTGACAACAGTACTAGTAAACCTACTCTGATTACAGTGAAGGTGGGGTGGCTCAGTTACTTCATGCACACGACGTGCAGACGAAGATTACAGGTAGCTAAGAAGTCTTACCTACGAAAAGTTAAATGTAAGGCTTTAAGATACGGAAAAACTAAGAAAATGTACTAATAAAGTAAGACCCTACGTAACGATTCTCTATCTACTACTGACTTTATTATATTAATCACAAAATTATGTATGGCGCCTACTTGCGCACTGCACAATCGTGTCTTATAACGATTGACGGGATTGATTTGGACTTAAATTAACCATTCAATAGAGCTAATGTCATATTGCGTTAATATTACCAAATTTGGTAATTTTGGAACTATTAGGCAAAATTAATAAAGGTAATAATTTTGTGCTTCTTAAATTTATTTCCTCTCACAGGAAATAATATTTATGTAACAGGACACGCCATTACATCACCCCCCCCCCTAACCAAGAGTCACAATAGTGACTAGTGTGGAGTGACAGGTTAATACTAGGGAGCCGGTATAGTCACACACACCCGCTTACACCTAAATAATTCGATATTGCTTCATATCCGGCCTCCTTCACCATGCCGCTTAACATGCCGTACCACTCGACGATGGAAAAGGAGATCGCAAAGGCTACCGCTATTTTAAATTCGTGCTTTAGCTCTACAGTTTCCGCTGACTCGGCCGTTCCTGCCGAATTGATCCAGAACGCAGTCGGCCTACACAGTCTTGGACGTGGGCGATTTCTTTAGATACAGGTGGGATTATTGAAAAATCATACGTATATTGCTATTATGCGGCCTGCTACCAATTCATTATATTTCTTCAAGATGACTCAGTGCTTATGACGTAATGTGTTTACTACGGGGGGGGCATTTCTTACAACTCATTATCTAACGCGGGTGCAATTCGAGATTCCGTCTTTGGTTTCCACGCGAGAAGCTGCTTGCTAAGCGAAAATTGTCTCGAGGTACCTGCATATAAAAATATTACAATTCTCGTGAGACCAAATCCTGTAACATGAGTAGCACGGCGTAGATTTAGTGATTATTTTTGGTTTGACGACACGTGTGCTTGTTGTGACCTTCTCGATCGCAGACCCCGCATATTCGTTTTTGTAGCCCTTGCCCCGTCCTTTCAATGTACTTAAATGCTGACGGATCCCATTTGGTATTCTTTGATCCTTTGGCCGTCCACGTGTAGCCACTGAGGCCGGATAACTTACCGATGTGCTTAAAGTAGATGCGAGATTATTAAGATCTTGCTCCAGGGGGCGTTGCCTTCGCGGGGGCAAGCCTGAATGATGCTCTTGAAATTTGGCTATTATGTCCGAAAAAAATATTTTATCGTTTGAAGGTATCGCAGGGTACAGGGTGGGACTTTTAGGCTGGCTAAGCCACCAGTGCTGTTGCAAATGATCTTTCTGCAATGGTTAATACATCTCTTGCAGCTTTCGGACTGTGTGGGAGCACGGCAATTTGGCGCTTGTAAAAATTCCAGTGCACCCATCATTGTACTCCATTGATAGAGCCTTTTGGGACTGCTTGAGAACCTAAAGGAAGCAAAATGTGGTCAAATCATACATATTTGCTTTGCTTCGGAACTGAATGCCAAAGGTAGCTATGCTTTCTTCGTTCAACGCATGATGCTTAATCTTTCTGTTAGCATATGGTAAGAAGCTCCCCTCAAGGCGGATAAAAATGTGGGAACGATCTATTCAACGTTTTGACTGATTCGTTGACGCTGCTGTTGAGCTACCAGTACTAATTTTTCACAAACTGTTGCCAACTCGCCCGTTGAGACTGCGATCCATTTCTTAAAGTTGCATGTTCACCTTCAACGCGAGATGTAGCTACATTCCCAAGATTATTCATTTTTTTGTCCATGCTAGAATGAATTTTTCTTTGTGTACAATCCATTTAGATAGCAAATATGCATAGCCAGTCTTACAATAAGCCTCCTTGAGGAGCATCCAGTTAACTTCAAATTCCGTTACAGTGACTGAGTGATACAGCTTGCACCACTTTGTGTAAAAATCCAGTCTTCATCCTTTACGAAATGCTTTTTAGAACTTGTCAGCAAGTTCTTATCAATATGCCATATGCAAGGAGTGTTCTTTGCGTGAGGTAGAATCAGTGAGATTGCCGCCATCAATGCCAATTCTCTGTCAGTGACGATTACAATAGGCCCAGCGACTCTGTCTTGGAAACGTGTCTTATTTGTTGAAGTGCCCAAATGCAATAGTTTTCTGATTCGTGTCGCAAGAATATGGGATACATGACTAGTTGTCATTGCCCTTTTCACTACCCCAGTCTCCACGAGCTAGGATGGAGTTGGTGACGTTTAAAATCCCTTCGACGCACCCTCAACTGTGTTCGACTCGACATCAGTTGCATGCGCCTCTCGCAGGAGCACATCCTTTCCGGTTTCTTTCTTAGAGTTCGTAACTGTGCGTGTACGCCAGTCTATCCATGGTTGGTGTTTTGCCAACCATGGCATGCCTATGATGAGGTCATACGGACTCTCCATACCTAGCACTGTGAACTTCTCTTGCCAAGAGAAGTCACTAAAGCTGAAGGCGAGTTCTACCTGAACTTTCTCAGACTTAACAAGCGCGCCGTTCGCTGGACGAACGGTTGCCTCTTCTGGCTTGCCATCCTGTCAAAGCGAATTAATAACCGCTGGGTTCTGTTTTGCAGCCGTGAGTTTCATAAAATTCTGTGATGATCCCGAATCCACGAGAAGGGTCATCCCATGACCATAGCCTCGTACTCGTGTGGTATAGACCAGCAGGGTTGAGGTCCGAAATTTCGAGACTATAATACCCATTTTTGTTCGATAACTCTGAGCTTAGGCGTAGCTTCAGAGTCCACGTCAGTAGGGCATCCCGCCCCTACTGCGCTTCTGCATTTCCCGAACCCTCAGTGGTCGATGCAGAAATCACGCGTCTCGCACGCTGGTTCTTGCATCACCCTTTGAAATGGGAGTCCTCTCGCTGGGCGTTTTTCCCAGCAGGGAATCTGGCATAGCAGCGAGCCATTATATTGCCGCGCTTGACGCATTTGTAGCAGACTACGTCTGCATTGCCTAAATCCATAGGAGTGGCACCCGACCTCCCGGCCAACGGCTTTTTCCAAGCAGTCGCCGAGGCACTGTTGAAGGACTGCTCCTTAACTAAGGCAATTTGGATTGTAGCTTCCATCGTCGATGGCACCTTTCTGAAAAGGGCCTCTCGCGATGGGCCATGCCATAGTCCGTTCATAAACATGGGCACCTTAATGTGCTCTAGAATTTGACCTACGGTCTTGGATGCCGACAGCGAGCGCATCTCTTGCACATAATCTTGCAGAGAACGTTTTGCCTGTTGCACTCCAAAGAAGCGCGCCTTAAGCAGCACTTCGTTGTTCGACGGCAGGTACATGGCGCAAATTTTTGTCTTAAAGATCGCCCATGTAGCAAGCGCCATAACGTCCGCCAGAAGCGCCGAGAAAGCCCACTCTGAGGCCTTACCGCGCGGGTGCGACATGAGCTGCGCGACACCGCATTGCTGCACGGCAAACAACCAGTGGACAATCGTGTGCGCCGCAGTTTCATCGAACTTGGCGGGTCCATCCGAATGGGCCTCAGCTGATGCGGCCGGGCAGATAGCATCTCAATAGTCATGTTGTGAACCTCATTCCGAGCCTTCTCATGCCTCAGCTCATCCTAAGTCTGAGTGAAGGACTCCGCTGAAGCATGATTCTGTGCCTCGGACGCGGCTCTCCGCTGTTCGAGCACGAATGCCTCAAACTGTTTTATTGAACAACATGTTGCTCAGGAGGACTGCCCAGCATAACTAGGGCTTGTTCACCAAGTCCCTGCGCCATGTGCCCTGCCACCTCCCGATGATGTTCGGAGAGTGGAAAAAATGAGCCCAATCGATATTGATGCTCAACCTCCACGTACACACGCAGAGATGCGGGTTGTGGGATCGATTTTAAGTGCTACCAAGTGTAGGCGGACACGTCGTAATGCGGCCACGCTCTACTTAGACACCTACCCTAGCACAGGGAGAAAGCGGTTAGACCAGCTTCTCTTACGTGTAGTGAGGTAGTTAAGTTGGGCGCCTTAGCGACCTCACCCAACGCACTAAGTACTCTAGTAAAGTGTCGTCACGGGAGCGGTAATCCGGCTCCTCGTGCGCCCTTATTAAGTAGAAAGTCGTTTTCAGACTGATTTATATTTGAGCGCATTAAATTTAAATATTTATTTTTACCAATTGAAATGTCATCTCTGTAGGCAACACTAATATGTATTGCGAGCGTATCTTTCTAGAAACCTCGCGTAACGGATGACGCTAGGTGTGATCCCTTCTAATGTGAATGCACCTGTGCATCACATACACAAGGGTTGGCTCACAAATGTGAGCCACAACCGAGTGGTGGGTCTTATTACTTTATTTAAGTAATTGACCATTCCCTTAAGTGCACCAAGTGTACTTAACGGGGACTGTGTAACGTTAGGGCAACTTTAGCCCGCTACAAATGCAATAGGTCGGTAGTCCATCGCGTCGTCGTAGTCCCCCTTTTTCGTAGCAGAATAACCAACCCTTCTTAAAATGGCTTAGGCAGCTCACCTCCATTGAGGAGCTCATTCCTTAGTGAAACCCATTGCGGGAACCATCATTATTTCGTTGGGGGATCGTCTGCGCCTGCCGCTTTATGACGATTTCAGTGCATGTATAGCGTGGACGACCTCGGTTAAAGTATCTCATTCTTGAGGTGCGGATTGGCCGCTAGCGAAATCCGACGGGGACACGGTATATGAATCAGCTTATCAAACTCTTCCACCATTTGCGCCGTTGGCGTGATGCGTTGCGCTGCTTCAAAAAATTGGTGTTTATTCCAACCCAAATGTGACATCTCAGCGTCAGTATCCCTTCTTATTGCAGGTCTTGTAGCTAATGGCGAATACGCGCTTGAACGCGGCACCGTTGATCTGACACCTTGACTTCTAAAAGCTCCTTCCTCCTATTTCGTCCCATCTGTTTTGCGTGCGGATCTTGTAAGTAATCGTGTTTCGCCATTGCGCGTCAATTGTTTTCACCTTTTTTTGCATTGCTACACACCTAGGCTAATTTGTCCTATGTTGCTGCCCTAATTGACTCCCCGACTCTCGCCGCAACGAGTAAATCCAACAATGCTACGGCCCGGTTGGGGCGCACTGTCATCCTAAAGGCCATAGGGCTCCCCCGTATCCGATAAACGAATTTATTGTCCAGGCGGCGAACCGCGTTTCCACGGCCCCTGGCTTAATGAAGTTGCACGCGTCCTCCATAATTCGGAGCTGACATAGCCTTTGGAGGGCCGCATTCTCTGTTCTCCCGTGTCTATGTCCGCTATGGCGGTCTAGCTCCGGAATCGGACCTTCGGTAATGGATGCCGACAGCGACCGCATATCCTGCACATACTCTTCAAGGATTGCTTTGCCTGTCGCGCCCCAAAGAAGCGCGCCTGAAGCAACACATCGTTGTTAGGCGGCTGGTACATGAAGGGAATCTTTTCCTTAAAGATTGCCCATGTAGGGAAAGCCTTTCCGTCTGTCATATGCGACGAGTTAGCCCACTCTGAGGCCTTACCGCGCAGACGCGGCATGGCAAAGGACACCATCCGGGTGTCGTCTTCGATGAGCTGCGCTGCATTGCATCACGGCTGACAGCCAGTGGACAGTTGTGTGCGCTGCAGTTCCAATGAACTTGGTCGGGTCTATTTGAATGAGCCTCGGCTGATGCGGTCGCGCGGAGAGCATCTCAACAGTTCTGTTCAGGGTCTCGCTCAGAGCCTGCTCTCGCCTATAGGAAAAAAATGTACAAATATACATATTGCTATCTTTTTTCAACTACCTTAACACGTTGTGCTATGTGGTCAATCGACATTTTCTCATCAAGTTACGTGACGCATCAAAATTGCAAGGTCACGAAAACTGCGTCATCTAGACTCCTGACAGCTGTATCAGATGTGTTTATTTACATGGAAACGCCAATGAGATCATTTCGCTTATCTACTCGAATCGCGAATCATCATCGTAGGTCTACTACTTGTACCTGTCATCATATTGAGTGCGCAATTTTTGATATTTAAATAGACAGCTCAAATATCTTGCGACACTGACTCGAGATTTATTAATGAATCGGTTTAGCAAGGGTATTTAACGGTACTTGCGTATTGACAAAATGGTTGACACTAACTCGGATGCCGCGATTGCTACTACGCTGCCGTCCATGAATCCTCCACTATTTTTTGAAATTGTAGAAGACCAAGTGTATCGTTCAAACAAATGCGATACATCGTCGTTCTCTTTTTTAGGAACACTGCAGCTCAATACAGTGGTGTACCTCTCCTACGATGATTTCTCGCGCGATTTAACCGTCTTCTTCACTGAGAAGAATATTAATGTCGTGCGTTAAGTCGTCGGCGCATCGAAAATGCACAATTTTCTGATTAGCTCTAAGTATTTGCTGTGGATAGATTCACCTTGGCATGAAGTACCGCACACCATCGTCACAGTGGAAGGGCATATCAGAAGGCATGGCAAAGGATGCCATCGAGTGTATTTTGGACAAGAAATTGCACCCAATTTTGGTGATGTGCAAGTAAGGCCATTGTCACATTTTTTCTAAGGACCTCGATTATGTTTTACCTGCTCATCATAGAACAGGCGTGCACTTTGCTGGAACGATGATTGGCTGTTTGCGACGCCTACAGAATTGGAGCTTAACATCGACCATTGATAAGGTCTATATAAAGTAGACATGCTGAATAGATACAGCAAAGTTATTAAGGCTGTAAGCAGTATCGTAACATTGCAGGCAGTGTCAAGACGCGATTTGAAAATGAGCAATTTATTGAGCTTTTTGACGTGGATTTGGTCACTTTGCCGCAAGAGCTGCCGTCATGGTTTATCGATCATCAACGACTTACGGTATAATTTTTTATAACTCTGATAGTGTGATACTCATAACGGTATTGCAGGAAATGGAGCGAATTGCACTGACCAAGGGCGAGATTTTTCCTGGAATGAAATCCAGCAGTGCAAAAGCGCAACTGATCGAGCCCAAGAGCATTGCAAAAGTTACGAAGGAGTCGAGAACAACCGAAAATTCAATTGTAGTTGGAGAATTGTCTCCTTTGGCGTACCAGAAGTATTTCTTTTATCTTCAAGGTCCGCTAGTGTCTTCATCTGTAAAGTTTTCAGAAAAGAAAAGCATCATCGGTGACGATGATGACGACTAAAACTTAATGACACATAGTAAGCCAATGTCAATATTATTTTTCTCCACCGGTCTGCATGAGCCAATTACTAACTGCTGACAGATATCTACAAAGGCTAAGTCGCAATCTCCTTACATGCTTATGTCAAGTCCTGAGCGACATCCACTTCCCCAGCAATACCTTCCTTTATACGCAACAACAGTGTGATTTTCCATGGCTCAATCTTCGAAATTTTGTCAAATTGGAAGACGGCGTCCGCAAAGGCATCAGCGTTAAATTCTTCGTAGCTTTGAGTCATGGCTTGCAAGAATTTGCCCTCTCGACTATCTGCAAACGTATAATCGATATCCTGAAACTGGTCCCACTTCATTTGCACAAGTACCATGTCCTTGGTCGCCAATGCGCAAATTCCAGCATTTAGGAGGTGATTTTTCGCATTAAATTTTAGCAGATTCGACTCCATCGAAGACTTGGCAGTATTTTCATAAATTTCGAGCGCCGCATCGTACCTAAGGCGTACTCATAATCAGTTCAGCCAATGACTTGCATATGCCACCAATCACATACTTTCCGAGCTCCGCAGAGAATTGCGCGACCTTGAGCATCATGTTGTTAGCGGACGATTCCTGGTTCTCTCCGCTGAAATAGTCGGCGGCCTGGCGATACGCGTCAAGTGCTTCCTCCTTGTTTTCTTGCTGCTCGTAAATTTCACCAATTCGCTTCTGTAGTTTGGCAGCATTCGAGAAACGTCCGGCATCGCATAACATCGAGATGGCTGTCTTGTAATGCACCATCGCGTCTTTAAAAGCAACAATTTGATAACGTAATTATATATAAATATCGTCATTTGTTAGCTTACGTACCCATAAGATTCACCTTTGCTAGCGCGTCAGCCGCTTGCTGGTAGAACTGGGCTGCACAGGAATTCTCGTTCATGCGGGTCTGCAAAAATTAGCCCAGTGCTGAGTCTTCTCTAGCGTATGAAATGTACCAAAATATATATATATGCACCTGACAGCGCGCACACTTTTCATAAGCCTCTGCAGCCTTCTGCCCTGCGTTACAGAAGACACAATTTCGTTAGTAAGGTGTAGCTGAACGAGGAGGCTGCGACGATTACAATTCTTGGCAATCTTGAACTGATTAGCAGCCTTTTCAAATAAGTCGCTTGCATCATCGTTGCGCTGCGAGCTCGAGCCAAAAGAGAAGAACGATGTTTTCTTCAACGCTTTGTCGCCTTGCGCTAGAAAATCTTTAGCCTTGGCTTCTGCGGACATACTAGCTTATATTTGTTGCCACCCCGGCGGAATACAAGAATTTTAGGTATGTGTGTCACACACACACTAGGAGTTTTGCATTCCTGCTCTATTAGACGAAAATATTTGCGTCTTTGAAAGATTGAAACTCTTACTCTTTGGCTTGCTGTATAATGCCTGCATTTTCTGCTTTTGACTACCATGCACGTTATTGATCATTAGTCGAGCAACAACAGCTGCATTTTCTATTATCGTATCTAAAAATTTCGAGCAATAAACTCGCATACAAAAACAATAATTAATACTTTATATTCATGACACGTCTTGTAACGTGGTGTTTCGTTACATGAAATTAACATTGAAAGGTTGTTAATTAATATATTATCTAAAAGGTAGAGAATATTTGGAGAATATTACTTTACATAGTAATATTCGAAAAGCTTATCCATTGGTAGATCTAGGCCATTACATCTACTTGCTCCGCCAGTCAGCACTGGACAGGAAGCTTTCAGCCTACGTATTAGGTACCAAGTTAAATTCAATTTAATTAATTTTTTTAAGATTTATAATTGTACTAAGTACGACCGTGTTCCCGCTTTTCAATAATTACTTATTCTCAGGTTATTTATCATTGGTCCACATTGGGTCTTCCCCCCAATAATGAACCAATATTTTTTAATTACTCTGTGCCCGCTATCCGGGCACAGCACCTGCCTACAAATGTAATTATTATTATTTTTTTCCCTGTAATGTGGCATATTACAAAGCGCCAGATCAGGCGGGGCAAATATGCCTGTCATTTGCTGTTTCAGCAAATTCCACGTGGGAAAGCGTCATTCATAGACGTACTGCACGTTAGTGCCCATTCCATGGCTATATTACCGAGTTTAGAGATGACCATGGCCACCTTTTGTCGTTCTGTTAAGAATATGGCAGAGTCTATAGACATCTCCATCTGCTTGATCCAGAAGAGGAAGGTTTTATCCTCCTGACCCTCATATGTCAAATTATTGACAGCAAGAGGGCGTGCCTTAGGGCCCTGGATCAGGTACAAATGTGTACCGAGTCGGCAACGATGCCGCTAAGTGGTCCTGTATTGTCCAATAAGAGAGGATTGCATGAAGGGTTCAATTCTTGCATCCAGGCGCTCTGGGAAAAGATATATTTCTAAACGAAGCTTTGATCTTCTCAAACGCTGCTTTCGCCTTTGAATGCTCGGGGAAAGTCTCCATTTAAGCAGAGGCTCACGCTTATAGAGACTCAGGCGTAGAGTGCTACCAGGTGTAGCGGAGCTACCTCGCTCGTTGAGTCAGAAAAAGAATTATAGACTCATCGAGTCAGAAAAAGACTTATAGACTCATCGAGTCACTTCGTTCTATAAAAAACAAAGAAGTTTAACAACTCATAAAGTCGTACAAACTCATTAAATTATAGTTCAAGGGATTCAGGGGTTCGTAGGACTAGGTGGCAACTAATGCCCGAGAGTATGTACCTTAGGAAGGCCTATTACTCTCAGCGATCGCAGCGCATAGACTTCGGCCACTAGATATCTATCTGGTGGCGAGCACTCCTATCACCCATTATAAATGAGATTTAAATGAGATTACCTATTTTAAATAGAAAAATGAGTATTTTTTATTTTTATGGTCTCAAGTGTAAAATGTACCATATTAGCGGTTTACCAACCTAAGTTTACCCCATCCTAATTAATATCTCCGAGTTCAAGGCAATTGAAGACGACTCCTTGTTTAGATGGCTTTTCGAAGTAGACGATGCCATTGAAGCTTGCCCCATCGACAATGATATGACCTAAGTACAGTTTGACATGTCCAACTGTGCCGAATTCAGAGCTCGAGCAGAGCTCCTGGATTTGAGCAGGGCAAGCGTATGCCCAGCACAAACAATACTTTGTATCGTAATTGCTGAGCAGACACAGGTAACTGTGTTTATCAAGGGCTTCGCGAGTGGTAACGGAGCTCTTTGGGGCTAAGCTCTTTAGTTTTTACCTCCACGAGGTTCTACAAAGCCTAGTTCATTCCCAGTATAGCGTTTGGCACCTGCTGGGAGTCGGCATTTTTCCGTCAAGACCTACTTGTCCGCCTAAAACTTACAAACGCTCGATTAAGCGATCTCTTTAGCGAAAGGTAAGATTTAAGGCTGAAACATGCTTTCGTAAAGGTTACTATCGTACTCCAAGGAGACAACAAGTCGGAGGTCTAGAACCTATGGACCTCTCATATATAGAGAGCGAGCCCTCGCTTAACTACAAGCGATTGCAAAGGTGCAGTCGCTGTCAAAAGGCAAAGCACTACGCCTATGTATTTAGTGCCAACGACCAGTGCCAAGAAGTACTGAGCGAAACGATCGACCTCCCGCTGATAAAAGCGAAGAACGCAGATCCGACGCTGGTGTGAAATCGCAAGGGTAGGCTGATCATAAAAATGGTTGGGGTCAGAATGTGCAAGCGCCTTATTGATTTAGCGACATAACCAGTGCGATGATGATCTCATCGTGCTGGATTTGGATGATCGTTTGAATACCATGGATCAGAAAGTACGAGCCATGTATAGATTGGCAGATCGATCCATTTATATGCGTTTTTTCTGTTCATCAGATGACCATCTAGTGCCTGTGCCAGAATAAATTGAAGGTATAGATAGATACAGCAAAGCTGTTTTTTAATCGTGTACCGCGACAAAACATTGTGCCAGGGTCAATTGTCTCCGATAGAGACTCCCGTTTCAGGGGTGCTTTCTGAGAGTCGATCTTATGCTTAGCACCAGATTGGGCATGTCTACAGCGGATCATCGCAGACCGATGGTCAAATCGAACGTGTCAATTGCGTCATTGAAGACGTTCTGCGCAGTGTACGCGATGAGATACCAAAGCGCTAGAGCACAAAGTTTCGGCTCGTCGCTTTTTGGGTCTTTTGGCGACACTGACGATGTCGCCGACATTTTAGAGCAAAAACTTCGCTTTGATGTGGCGAAGCTGAAGCCAAATGCTAATTAAGTGTGGCGTATCAGCTGAGAAAACGAGGCTATGCCTAGCTAGCACTCTTTTGCTTCGGTTGTACATGCAACCGCAGATCCAAGCCACAATATGGTCGAGGATCCGTCCATTCCCACATCTATTGATGGGAAGCGTCGTCTGAAGCTAGTTGACCCCAAGCGTGGCGCTCGAATATGTCAACATTGTAAAGGCAATCTTTCGAAGGGGTATCTCGTCCTCCAAGCGTAGTTCGAAAAGGGATACCGAATTCACTTCACCAGATACTGGTATGGACCCTTGCAACGACGTTGGTTTCAAGATTACTAACGTGACAATCCTGTATATTCTTGGGCGTCGAGAAACGCAGGAGGGGCTATAGTATCGGTCGAGTCTTTTGTTGCTTCAAATCGTGAGACTCTTGCTCGAACTGAGCGCAACCTCGACGCGATCCAAAACATCTTTTGGCGTTGGAGCGTCATCAACCACGTTTAGAGAGCCTGCTGAACATTCTGATTAGGATGTAACAATCTGCGGCACAGCCGTTTGTCTCGGCGAAAGAGCCTTCAAACTCACATGGATAGGATCTCAATTTGGGTTTAGCAACCCAACGTTGAGCACTGGGTGTACTGGATAATACTTCAGTGCAAGCTGCGCACACACCCAACGTTGAGCACTGGGTGTGTGCGCAGCTTGCACGGAAGTATTACCTAGGCCCATCTTGGCCACGACCGTAAATGGTCCAATAAAGCGCGGACGCAATTGGTCGTATTACCGCAGCTATTACGTTTAAAGGTAGGTTTTTATATTGTAGCAGGACTCGATGACCGGCCGCAGAAAAATCATACAGCATCTGCCTTTAGCATATTCTCTTGCTATTTTGACTGTCTTGACAAAAAGCCATTGTATCACACACGTGTCGCAAGACATTTAATCGTTACGACATCCACTTACAGCGTTTATCACTTTAAGCGGCATGATATGGGAGTGGTTGATAATACGGGCTTTAATGCCCTGGCTACTTTTAATCGTCTAGTGACGCAACTGTTCCGTCATCAAGATTATGCTCCTTATTATTTAGATGACAGCTTTGCCCACAGCCGTGCGGAGCAGGTTCGGTCGGTTGAGGATATTCAAATAGACCATTTGCAAGCAGTATTCGACAACATGCGCCCAAATAAGTTGTAAAAAGCTAGAGACGGGTTCGAATCGTCATCAAAGGATTTGCAGTCCTTAAATTACCGTTATGTTATCTAGCCAATAATAAATAAATATCTATATGAACAAAATAAAAATGCGCCTCCCCTGCGCGACGCTTCATTGTGTCTTGTAACGATTGGCGGGGTTGATTTAAAGTTGAATCAGTTAGTTTAATTTTTATGAGTATATTAAATCATTATTCATACTTTTTTGATTTGTGTTGCATTATTTGCTATAAAAACGGTTGGTAAAAATTCTGCATCAATATTTGTTTATTTATTGGGTTATAAATAGAACCCAGTAAATAATCAAATGATTGATGCAGAATTTTTACCAACCTTTTTTATACCAAGTAATTCAACACAAAATAAAAAAGTAAATTTGAACCTTACCCCACAAACATATCTTCAGCAAGAATCTCTTTCTAGGGTGCCTCATTGGAAGGTGAGGTCTTTGAGCAGACCTTGCTAAAAAAGCCTTATTCGATTGGCCGATTTATAAGAGCCATAATGATTTGCGGAAGTGGCTTGGCCGAGCTAATTACTACAAATACAGCGAAAGTTACCCTGATACGGCTCGGTCATTATTCTACCTCCTTTAGAGGGATCCGGATTGGTGCTAAACTAACACTGAAACGACGAAAGCGGTCAAGAATAGCGTCATCCATGCCCCAATTTTAGTGCCTAATCCTACTCGTCCTTTCAGTGTCGTCTGTGTCGCATAAGACTTTGCCTTCGCCAGTGCGCTGTTGCAGAAATTTGTTGATGGACGGGAAGGCGTCATTGTGTTTGAGTCTGGACAGCTAGGCAGATTACGGCTGCCAAAAAGAGCTGCCACGTTCATGACATAGGGCTGTTTGCTATGAAGTATCCAATCGTCAATTTAGAGCACATCTGCTTGGCTCTTAGCCTTTTGTGATCTATAATGATCGTGCTTCTTTATGGATCGCGGCTTAGTCGCCTCAATCCCCACAGAAGATGGCCCGCTGGCTTTTATTTTTTGCTGAATATAACTTCAAGGTGAAGTATAAACAAAAAGAGCGAAATGCGTTGGCTGATGTAATTTTCACGCCTACAGGATCATAGTTCGCTGATATTAGAACTGTAACGTCGGATCACTGATTTATTGCGCTCGGCTCATGGCAAGTACGGACAGTGCGTACCTTAATACATGCTCTTAAGAGCGATGAGTTTGAGGACTCGGACATTTAATTATCGGCACAATTGCGTGCGGGGCGACATTAATATTCTATCGATTATGGTCTTCTGTGTTGCTGTACGTATGCTGCGGATCCGCGCATTGTAGTTCCTCATGATAAGAAATTGACGCATCAAATCCTGTATAAGTTCCATTTGTTTTAGTTACGATCGAAGAACGAAAATGAAGTCTAATTCATTCGATGGATTCATTACGACTGTTACGTTTGCGTTGAATAATGCTATTCATGCCTCTGTAGGCTATACTTCGCTCTACTTGAATAATCTCACACACCCACGCGTTCTGTCAACGCTACCACAACGTGGTTTATTGTTTGGTGTGGTGGAAATGGGGGGTCGATCGGCTTGCTGATCTCAGCCATATTAACAGTTAATGAGTTCCTCGCATGAGCAACTGATTGTAAACATCGAACAGTACATTGTACATCCCACCATATTGTCCTGAAGATTCCTATCTAGCAAAAGGAGTATGTGCTGGTTATGACAGCAGTATTAAGCTTATTATAAGCATGCACAGTGCGCCATCTGCCATTTGGCTTTTTTTTACAGAAATTGTCGGTGTCGTATAGGTAGATTTACTTTCCCGTACCATGCCAGCCTCATGCTTAGCACATAAAAAGTCGTCAATGACGTCACACTGTTCCTTTGGTAAAGACCATATCCGTGCTACACAGTAGTTGGTTTCAGAAACCAAGTCAATTTCGTGACGTAGATCTCTATTAGGAACGACTTAATACGTCTTGGAAGTAATCTAAAAAAAGGAATGGATCTGGAGATTTTTTTCAGGATCGATGATCCCTTGGCGCACTAACTGCAGCTTTTGTGTCCTCTAAGACGGCATCATCGAGAAGCGATGATGAGTTTATTTATTTGGTCGAATGACACCAATGTCTTATACGTCGCCAGCCCTAAAGGACTGATCGAACTCATCCACAAAAATTCTATCTAGCTCATAAAGAGCATGTAGCGATGGGATCGCCTCAAGGCTAACATCGCCATCAACGTACTATTGACGAGTTTATATAGCTATTCGCTACTATCACTCTATGACATCACAGACGTTTTGCGTCCCGCAGAACCCGGCTTTGTCTCTGCTGTCTCGATGATGAGACCATCCACTCAATAGAGGCCGAAACATCCATTTATCCATGTTTAATAGTTTTTAACCTTACTTTGATCTAAACGAGAGCCTATGTCCAATCCGACATCCGATGAGGAGTGATGTAAATCAAACTCATTATCCAGCGAACATTCACATGTCTATTCTCGTGCATCAAACGAGTCTAGTACGGAATGCCTTGGCGCATAGCCAACTGTGTCATAACCGTCACTCAACATGGTGCCATCTCGTCCGACCTCACTCAGTGAATTAAAACGTACCACTTTACGTACATATGAGGAATCACACCCTCGATGACATGGCCTTTGACCCCAAAATGCTTTAAGCATTCAGTGATTCGTTATCACAAAGGGTATCGCTCAGTAGAATACGTGCCGTTCCACTAGCAATCAATGCGTCATGGTATCGCAACATTGAAGCTTACTAACGTAGAGATTCCGATGTCTATCATACCGACGAATATCTTCAGTGGCTCACACCAAAAGCGCTTTGCTGCCTGGTTCATTTTATGACAAAAATTTTGCTAGAAACAGTGCGCACTGCACCTAAGTTTTTAGATATCCAATCAATCCATGTTTATGGCGTTCAAGCCATACCATACCAAAGATGAGATCATTTCTTGAATTCATATCGAGGACGAAACCGTGTTCTATGCTATCAAAGTTTAAAACCTTGATGGCTAATCTTACAGGAACTTTAACGACTATGACACGAGTCGTAGTCGCTAAGCGTACAGTGATTGAACCACCTTAGCGCCTGAGGGCATATTGCTGAATCCCTTCATGAAAATAATGTCGACCATAAACGCAAGACGCTCCTGAGTCATTTGGAATTGACCATGCCTTTTACAGCCCTTAACAGATGCCTTCTTGACAAACAAGCCGTGGTTGTATTCACGGCCCGTGCCATTGAGCAAAGAGCTATTTGGGACCAGGCCTTCTTTATCCTCACCTCTTTGAGATTCAGTATTGCTAAGTTCTCTTTCCAGTATGGTGCCCTCCATTGCAACGGCGTTTTCCCGCACTGTACAGATTCCTGGTATGAGGTGGTGATTTTGCCTTTTCGAGCTTTGTGCAATTTGAGCAACGGACAAGCCGGACACAAGTGCTTAGTGCTCCCGCACATAAAGCACCTACGGATGCTTCTTTGCTGATCCACAGCTTGAAGGCTTCTTCCTCGGCAAGGCCAGATGTGTTCTAAATACTAATGCTCTTGCGTAGCTTCGTGAGGGAATTAAACTTGAACTCAGCTTTGTTCGCGCAACGGACACGCCTGACGGAAGTGTCTCGCGCTACCGCAAATACAAAAACTACGGTTATGTCGTGGCTTTTCAGAAGTTGAAGCTCTGCTTCTTCTTCTATCTCGCTGAGGCTGATGTTCAATAGTCGGTCAGTGAACGAACTAGATGTGCTTATAGGCCGCTCACTTTAGTACTCAGGTGTTCGTGTGTGCTAAAGTGAGCGGCCTTGAAGTTGAACTCGGCGTTCTACAATAACGACGGCCGGTTTTATTGTAGCGGGTGGACTTGGAAAACTTACGTTCTGGCCACACCCGTGTTAAGACTTTCCATAAAAATAGTAACTAGAATCGCTTCTGGTAATGGTTCAAGCTGTATAGCAGCAAAAGAGTTTGCAATTCCTGGACATAGTCCACCAATTTCTTTTTACCCTGATGGGAAGACAAGAGGCGCGAATGTACGCAATAAGCCTGATTAGTCGGTTAAAACACGCAGAATAATTGCTGTTTTAGCGTGGTTTACGTGGAAAATTCAACGTGTATAGATGTGTTGAATGTAAGAGCCCACTTTCTTACTCTGCCAACTAGATTGTTGATTGCAAAACTGACTCGCTGTTGCTATGTTTAAGGCATAGCCGAGTTCATGGCCACTTCCACCTCTCTGATCTAAAAAAGATGATTTTTCCCTTCTTTGCTCTCATAAGTCTTAACACTCAAGACAAGGGGGTGAGCCCTATACTTCTGATCCGAAACAGGTTAGTACCAAGTTGGCAGGTATGCCGTCAAATGGTCATGGGCCTGTCCGTCAGAGTGGATTCAAAGCGCATAAAGGCTTACAGCATTGCATTAAGCACATTTGAGCCTAAGACAGGATATGATCTATTTACACAGGCCCAAAAGCAAGGCTTTAAGCTGCTCAAACGCTGAGCGTTTAGCCTCTGACAACTTTGGAACGATTCAATTCCACACAGGGTAAGTCTTGTTAAGACTCAGGTGTAGATTGATGACAAGTGCAACCACGTGAAACGGAGCTATCTTGCTCCTTCAATCAGAAGAAAACTTATGAACTCAAAGAGTTACCTAGTTCTGTAGAACTAGTAAGTGTGACAGCGCAGAGAGTCACAAAGCTAGTGTAGCTTTAAAAGGTCCGAGTTCAGTAAGCCAAAGATTCGAAGAACCAATTGGTAAAAAGTGCTCAAGAGTGTTTACCTTAGAAAGGCTTAGTACTCTAAATAATGGCAGCGTAAGAATAAGGAAGGCACGACATGCTTTAGATCACAAATACTGGATGAATGACACCACATGCGGCTTATAGAGCGCCGATTATGATGTTCAGCAAACGACGTCTCTTGTAAATAGAATATTCAGTTGTATACGAAACCGCTACCGCTTGTAACGCGCTCGACATAGTTTCGTCCTCTTTTGTCAAGACTGAACCAAAGTTCACTCGTTTAGACGTGCTTTTGATCGTCCTTATCTGTCGAGTACTCGTTTTTTTGAGCCACCACGACCTTTGACTTGGAAGCGGTGCTGTTGCTCTCTCGGCTAACGCACAACTTCCACCCGCCTTAGGCTCTAAGCTCTGCGCCGGTTCTTGCGACGCTTTACTTCTTGTCAGCTAGCTGTCTACTGGCACAGGCTCTCATCTCTGTGCTAGACCAATGGACGCATGACTCCGTGTCAGTGTCCTTTTCACTACTTTAATATTTTCGAGCTGGGTAGAACTTCGTGATGTTTTACATCCCGTCAACGAACCCTCAACTGTGTTGTACACGAAATCAGTTGCATAAACCTCTCGGAGGTTCACATCCTTTCCGGTGTCCTGCGTAGAGTAGCAACTGTGCGTGTACGCCAGTCTATCCATGGTTGGTGTTTTGCCAACCATGGCATGCCTATGGTGAGGTCATACGGACTCTCCATACCTAGCACTGTGAACTTCTCTTGCCAAGAGAAGTCACTAAAGCTGAAGGCGAGTTCTATCTGAACTCCCTCAGACTTAACAAGCGCACCGTTCGCTAAACGAACCGTCGCCTCTTCTCACTTGCCATCATGTCATCCTGCCAAAGCGAATCAAACGCCCGGTTTCTGTTTTGCAGCCGCGAGTTTCACAAAATTCTGTGATGATCCCGAATCCACGAGAAGGGTCATCTCATGACCATAGCCTCGTACTCGTGTGGTATAGACCAGCAGGGTTGAGTCCGAAATTTCGAGACTATGCTACCCATTTTTGTTCGATAACTTTGAGCTTAGGTGTGGCTTCAGAGTCCGCGTCAGTAGGGCATCCCGCCCCTACTGCGCTTCTGGATTTCCCGAACCCTCAGTGGTCGATACAGACCTCACGCGTCTCGCACGCTGGCTCTTGCCATCACCGTTTGAATTGGGAGTCCTTTTGCTGGGCGTTTTAGTCCCAGCAGGGACTCTGGCATAGCAGCGAGCCATTAAATTGCCGCGCTTGACGCATTTGTAGCAGACTACGTCTGCATTGCCTAAATCCATTGGAGTGACATCCGACCTATCGGCCGACGGCTTTTTCCAAGTAGTCGCCGAGGCACTGTTGAAGGATTGCTCCTCATCTAAAGAAATTTGGATTGCATCTTCCATCGTCGATGGCACCTTTCTGAAAAGGGCCTATCGCGATGGGCCATGCCATAGTCCGTTATGTGCTCCGGAATTGGACCTACGGTAATGGATGCCGACAGCGAGCGCATCTCTTGCACATAATCTTGCAGAGATCGTCTCGCCTGTCGCGCTCCAAAGAAGCGCGCCTGAAGCAGCACTTCGTTGTTCGGCGGCTGGTACATGGCGCGAATCTTTGTCTTAAAGATCGCCCATGTAGCAAACGCCTTTCTGTCCGCCAGAAGCACCGAGTAAGCCCACTGTGAGGCCTTACCGCGCGGGTGCGACATGAGCTGCGTGACACCGCATTGCTCCACAGCTAACAGCCAGTGGACAATTCTGTGTGCTGCAGTTCCATCGAACTTGGCGGGTCCATCCGAATGGGCCTCAGCTGATGCGGCCGGGCAGAGAGCATCTCAACAGTCCTGTTGAGAGCCTCGTTCCGAGCTTGCTGATGCCTCAGCTCATCCTGAGCCTGAGTGACGGACTCCGCCGCAGCATGGTTCTGTGCCTCGGATGCGGATCTCCGCTGTCCGAGCACAAATGCCTCAAACTGCTCCAACTGGGCAACACGTTGCTCAGGAGGATTGCCCAAGAGCATAACTAGGGCTTTTTCACCAAGTCCGTGCATCCTCACTGACGTTCTCAGAGAGACGGATGGTTTGAAGGACTACTAGTGCTACCAAGTGTAGGCGGGCGCTACTGTAGCAGCCACGCTTTTCTTATGCACATTCCTGCTGGAATAAGTGCAAGAACAAGAGCATTGGTCTTGTAATGGGGCACACATCGGTTGGTGAACCGTGGTTGTGGTACATTTACTTTATGGGTAAAATATCGTTTTGTAATATATAAAATAGTTAATCACTAAAATCCCATTTATATGGGTTACATATGTGGCAGCCGCCAGATATAAATCTGGCGGCCGATATCTATTTTAATTAGGCTAAGGTGAGGTTTCTATTTAAATAACTAAATAAATTGCAGTTCCCCTTCTGATCTTGCAGCGTCTAGTGCCTTCCTAAGGCTTGCGCATTAATTTGCGAGGACAATAAACTTTCTAATGCATAGGCTCCCGGGCACTAGTTGCCACTTAGTTCTACGAACCCCTAGATCCCTTGAATTTGGAGTCGTTAAGCTCTACGAGCTTGTACAACTCACTGAGTTGTTGAACCTTTTAGTTCTATGGAACTAAGTGACTCCCCGAGTCTACAAGTCTTCCTCTGACTAAAGTAGCAAGGTAGCTCCTCTACAGTTCCTGTGCGTATTTAGCCAGACATTGTGAGAAGATATAGAAACGCAATTCCAATGCTGGTTGCAGTGAGTGATATGTGATGCGTCCTAGGGAAATAATTATTAATTTTGAAAGTTAGTTGAAGATGGAAAACGCACGATTCTGTGTCGCTGCGTGCCTATGGCTGGACATCGAAATTGTCCAAGCTGCAAAACATCACTGGCTCAGCTAAGAGAGACATGAAAGGAGCGAGCGCGCATTTATTTCACAGCTTCAATTAGGGATCATGTGGCATTTATCACGTCAATTTTTACGAAGGTCATGCTGTCCCCATTGCTGCTTAATAGGTTTACACGTCTAGAAGGAGCAGGCAGGGCTATCAAATCTTCTGCTACCTACCTACCTAGGCGTAGGTTAGCACTATGCATGCATAAAATAACCAATCATATCAAACTGAGGGGACTGTACCAAAACCTGAAGGGAGATAAACGGTTCCCTATTTTAACAGTGAACTAGACGATAGCTTTTATTTTTTTTAATTGTGAGATAGTCAGCACAGATAAAAGAACGGTGTGTCCGTTACATAAAAGTGCATTTCCTATGTAAGAAATAATAAAGGAGAATGAAAGTAATTACTAATCTCCCGTCAAAGGAGAATGAAATATATCAGTAATCTCTTTCTTTTTGATAAACTCCCATTATTTGATATATGCCTCCCGTCTCGGTCCCGGCAGCGTACTCGCACGAACACTTCAAGGTCGCGTACACGGACGATAACGAACAGTTTTTCAAGTTTGCGGAAGGAGCAAGCACATTGGCTTATCTACAATGGTGGAGTTGTCGTTGCCGCGGACTCACGCTCGACACAGAGGCCCTTTGTCGTACCGCAACAAGTGAAAAGAGAAATCCTTAGCTTATTGTAAGCGCGTGATTCACACTTACAATAAGAGGACCACCATTCCGGCGGAAACGCCAATCCTTCGGAAATATGTCTTGTTTAACTCCATGGAAAAGTGAACTATCTTTTCTGCGTTGAATATAAAAGATGGCTACTTTCAGTGACTCATAAGAGAGTCCGATGTAGCCAAAACGGCTGTAGGCATCCCAAGCGATATGCTTTGGAAGTGGCTTGTGATGCCGCAATATTTGAAAATTCCACCAGCGACATAAACCGAGTGGTGGCTCACGTAATGCGTCAGCACCGTCGCTACGCGCCCCATTAGTTTTGACGATGTATTCGTCCATAGTAGAGCCGAGGACGGGCTGAGCGCAATAGAGTCGCACAAACGTCAGTTAGACGCTGTGTTGCAGACTATGAAGGACGTTCAATTGTATGTCAACTTGCAAAAGTGCGTCATAGGGTCCCCGGGATGCCTGTGCTGAGCTGCATCGTAGGTATACATGGTGTACCAGCAGACCCAGACAAGGTAAAATCTGTAATGAAATGGCCAATACCACGACAACTGAAGGATTTGAGCCAATTCTTAGAACTCGCTGATTACTTTGATAAGTATAGCAAGAACTATGCAGTGCGAACTAAGCCCATTTTTGATCTCCTTGAAAAGAAACAAGGATGGTATTGGTCAAAGGAACAAGTAGATGCGTTCGCATCAGTCAAGCAATCTCTTGTAGAGGCACCGATCTTGGTATTGCCAGAAGCGGATAATCCCTTTAGCCTTGCCTGCGACGCAAGCAATTTCGCAATCGACAGCGCACTCATGCAGAAGGATGATGACGGCGCTGACCGTGTCATCTCTTATCAGTCCTGGCTTTAAAAGCCACGGAACTAAATTACCCTGTGCATGATAAGGAGCTACACTTTCAATAAAGTATGCTCTTGTTAAGTGTCGAGTGCACCTATTGGGCACCAAACCATTTGTAGTTGTACGGATCACACATCATTGCGGACCGCAATAAACTCACCGCTCTTCTCGCCTAGAATGGCTAGATGGCTCACATTCTTCTCTGAATTTAATTTTATATTTGAATATAAGCCGGGTAAGTCGAATATCATGGCTGACGCGTTACCGCGCAGACCAGACTTCGAGGTTAGACACCAGGAAAGTGTGTCTAGTGCTATAGCACGGTGACGAGCTCGTTAGCCTCTGATATACAAGAGAGCTACAGTCAGGGCGAACATTTTCTCCTGCTGTTAAATCACTTTGGTGGGCGAAAGGTACCCTTCCGTCGCACCTAAAGTAAGCTAAATTGCTTTAGTGTCAGCGATGACCTGTTATGGCATCAGCTGTCACCATGTAATCCCTTGAGAATCTATATGCCTCATGACACAGATCTCAATCTGGTGATCCTTCCATGATGCACCATCTAGTGGGCATCTGGGCCGTGAAAAGAGACTTTATTACGGGTGTCAGAGGAGTTTTGATGGCCACACCTATATCGATGGATGGCCAACTATATTCACTCTTGCGTACAGAGTCACCGCATTAAGCCTGCACAGTCCAGCAGTGCGCCACTGAGGCCGTCACCGATTTCAAAGGATTGTTGAAGTCAGTAAGTCTGGACTTCATGTTTGGCATGGGGTCGGACGGGGCTCGTCGTCTTTGAAGACAGACTGAGCAAAATGGTGCATTTAGCACCATGTACAACCTCGATCACAGGCAAGGAGGCAGCTCTCTTGTTCCTGGATCATCATCTCAAAGACAGAAATTTGCCCTAGTGACCCTGCCGATTTGGCAGTGGTCAGTATGGAGTCACGGCAAGGAATGCCTGTGCTCCTAAACAGTAACGATGTTTCGCTATTGACAACTACGTCCTATGACCGACCTCTCGGCAGTGTCACAGGCGAGTTTGATGCAAAATGTGTGAGCGAGGTGTGGATGAGCGATTAGCCATCACACGAAAGTCCGTGACGCGATGGCAAGCGCACAAGACAAGCAAAAACAATATGCAGACCAAAATGGTCGCAATTACAATAAACGCTTTCGATTGGGAGAAAAAGTAGTATCAAGGACTGCTACTCGTATAAAGGCCGTTTCTGTATTTTCTGGTGGTCCTACGAAACTTCTGCCGCGTTTCATCGGGCCTCTCAGGGTGGTCGAGGAGGTTGGAAGCCCTCCCGCCGTTTATGAAGACACACTCCGTATTCTGCGCGGGTCGTCTGAAACACATACCCTCATCCGCCCAAGGAGACCGATGGTGACACCGACTGTGAGTCGAGCGTCGATCTAGTGATGGAGGCGGGGAAGGTAAAAAAACTTCCAGATGAATGACTCCTCCCACCACGATACGGACTTGGAGAGCGAGGGATATCACACGCGTAACGCGGATCTCTCAGCATCAACTTTTCCAAAAGGTCCAGCCGAAGTTTCAGCCTTTGGTAGCCCTGGCAATCCTTCGTGCGGACATCGTCGAGATCCGAAGTTAGTCGCGGGACTTGACTTTCGAGATCCCCGATCCGTTATTCATCAGCGCTCATCGCCTTCGACTGAGCGGATGTGGGATAGGCTGCCGCAAATAGGTGGACAAAATCGACGCTCCTATCGGGCGCCACCTCGCACTGATGGATGCTGCTGGGAACCAACGCTTCTTTGTTGGAAGTTCGGTTGCTCACCGCTCCGTACAGCATAGACATCAATCCTCGTCCAGTGAAGAGGATACCCAAGAAATTTTGACTCTTGGGAACAGGTCGACGCGCTGTGCGTCGACGTACCGGGCCTGGTGTCTGCCTATGAGAAGGAGCACCAGTTGTCGCTTTGCTTGTTCCGTATGGACTAGCAGAAGCGACGTGATGAGTAGAAACAGGGGGTACAGTATCGCCGATGATTTCTTTCACACGCAAGCGAGCAAATTTAATTCGCTGCGACCGTTGTTTCGCCACATTGAAATGTGGCTCAAAGCAGCGCAGGAGTTCCGCTTCGTATTGGTCCGGTTGATTCATTTTTAAATGCAACACGACAGCGGTCGGGGGAAACACGACCAAGTGATTTCCCTAAATCACTTGGTCGTGTTTTCAAGGACTATAGATGCCATAATAATTATAAGCATCAAGAGTAGCGCCTTTAGGAGCGACGCACTCGTTCCATCGGATTAAGGCCATTCGGATGGAGGTGGCATCGGTGGTATGCCGCCAGTCGCACAGCTACGTTCAGTGTGACTGGCTTATGACACCGACTTAACAGGCTCACGTGCCGTCGGTGGGGCTTTACGGTTCAAGCTCTTCTGCGCCAGACCCATTGTGAATGATGGTCTGAACGACAGGTGTTGTGGTTCTACCCAACTGAGAAGCAGCTGCGCCTTTATAGGCAGCGCTCTCACGAATAGTCGCTGCACTAGCTAGCGCAGACGACGAGACAGTTGCTTTGTTGACGTAAGGCAAGTTGGTCTTTGCAACGTTGAGCGTCTCCATGTTAGGAGCAATGGTGAAGTTTGGATGGGCAATAAGCGCCATCATCCTTCCTCATTAGCTCGCTGTAATCGTCACTACTGTGAAGCGATGGAAGCGGTGTCGACTCATTGTAGTCAACAATAAGCGACATATCTACATTCTCACTGTGAAGGTGGGATGGATTTGTGAGTCCAGTTAGCGCAGCAGCAACAGCAGCTGTCGGCGTTACAACTGAGACACTAGTCGACGGCTGCGGTTTATAGCTGGGCGTGCGCTTCGTGCGAGGTTTTATGGGTGTCATTGCAGACGACTCCATCAGCTTTGCCCTTTTTAGATGGCGTGTCAGGCGCCGTGTGATGACAAGAACGAACACACACTGGTCGCTGAGAGTGGTTGAGAGGACTAAAAAGGTGCGCGTAAAGCAGCTAGCTGTCCCTCTTCCCCCCGTTGACGATTTAAAAAAATTAAAATTCGTTCTTAAAGAGGGGGGCGGGTATTATAACGAGCTAAAGTTGCCCTAACGAGCTAAAGTTTCCCTAATGTTACACAAACCCAGTAAGTACACTTTGTGTACATAACGGGATGGTCAATTCTTTATGTAAAGTAATTAGACCTGCCACTTGGGTGACCCACCCACCTTGTTTATGTGATACACATAGGTGCATTCACATTGGAAGGGATGACGGCAAGCGTCATCCGGAAGCCGAGGTATTTAGATAATACGCTCGCCTGTAGGGGTGCACATCTAGAGAGATGGCATCTATTGATTGGTTAAAAGTATTTTTATATAATTCAATCAAATATAAATCAGTTTTGAAACTTCTTCCTCGTGAACAAGTGCGGACGCGAAGCCGGATTACCGCTTCCGTGACGTCACTTGTACTAAGGTTCTTAGTTTGATGGATGCAGTCGCTTAGGCACCCACCAACTACCTCACTGTACGTGAGAGAAGACGGTCAAACCGCTTCCTCACTGTGCCCGAAGGTGTGTGCGTAAGCAGAGCGTGGCTGTATAGGAGCGCCCGCCTACAGTAGAACTCGCCCAAAACTCTCCACCGCGTCTATCAAGACCTCAGCGCATTTCGACTTTTCAAGTCTCGCCAGCGCCGCGTCTGAGCACATCAACGGATGTAGAATCAGCTCACGACTGTAGCACTTGATAGGGTTTTGCAGCTTTCTCGACGCAAATATATGGGACATAACAGAGATGCCGGCGTATAGTAGAGCGCCAGTATACTCTTGCTGACGAAGTTGATTGTGGTGGAAAATGACTAACGACTAGATACAAACGAGCCATTATGAAGATGGCATTTCGGCTTGGAAATTAGTTAACTAATCATATAGTTACATCAAACTGAGGGGATATTTTTGAAAAGTGAGGGAGATTTATAAATTTATCCTTTCGAAAGAATCGATCCCAAATGCAGAAAATACGAACTGCCTGCTTTAAAATGAGCAATTGTGACTGGCGTTTCATCAATACTAACGGCATGTAGCCCTTTCGTACTTTTTGCGATGGTGTGCGCCACCGATAATTTACTGCATTTATTAGTCGAGCGCATTCCTACAAACGATATGAGTCCTATTGAGGTGCGTTTAAGCACGCATACTGCGAATATCAATAGTTGCGCCCTTACACTTAAATTAAATAGGCGAAGATATGCGTCGTGCTGACCTCCTCAATGGTCTCAATCACCGAGCAAAAGTACGAGATTGGCCATTTGAAGCAGTTACTGGACGGCAACAAGATTATATATACGGAGATAGATTGCAGCCTTGAGGAGAATCGCGACACGCGCAATCGCTACTTTGAGGCTAGTGGCATCCGTGCTAACTACCCTCAGGTCTTTCTCCAGAACGCAGGCGGCACGCAAATAAAATATATTGGTTCGTTTAAGGAGATTCAGGTAAGACCGTCAAGCGGGTGGAATGGCTACAGTGCCACGAATGTTTTGATTTCCAACATTTGCTTTGTCGTAGGAGCTTAACGAGATGAATGATGTGCCGTCTGAGATCCTAAAAGCCGATAAAATATCGACGCTTAATAGTGTCTTTGCTGGTACAGTAACATCCATCGTCTTAACATGAAAACAATGCTGCCTTTTCTCACGAACTTGTGTGGCTTTGCTGCTGCTAGATGTTTCGAGACGAGCTTGAAGCGCATAGAAAAATTATTGCTGCTGATTCATATGAATACCAAGTTTTACAAGGCCCACTTATACGGGCCTGGTTTTCAAATCGCGCATCTTTTGCATAATTATTCCTTTAACGTTGTGAATTTTGTTCTACTGCTACTTCTGTATACGTATTAATTTCTTCACAGCCATGTCAATGTCAAACAGATATTTAATGCGATCTACAGTGTAAAATTCTGTAATTTTTTGTATAATACACGCTGCTAGTACTGCTCATCAAGGAGAAAAGTTCTAAAACTACGAGCTAGCTGCTCTGGTTGTGCCCATCAACGTCCGGTATTCGGCCGATCTCGACTCGAGCTCCTCTTTCTTCATCTCAGAGCTTATGCATTCACTATAAGGCACCGGAGCATGTCCGTGGCTTTTTGAGGATCCACTGCAAATTGCTCCAGCACTTTCTCGCTTATACGGCAAAGATTTAATTGACGAATTTCCTCCACAATCTTCCCGTGTTTAAACGATATGTGCGAGGTCATCTGGAATGAAAACGGCTCACAACGGTCTTCATGGTACATGGCCAACTCGGCGAACGGGGTCGTAAGCGGGACGTTAGTGGGCGCATCTTTTTTCACACAGACTTCAATTTCCCAGGTGACGAGGCATTTGTCCATGGAACTATGCTTCCACTGCACCGCGTACTGCTTGATTTCGTACTTAGAAAAGACACTCGCACTTGCCGTTTTGGCCGCGATGATGTCCGACAAGCCCGCGACACAAGCACCACGGGAACCGTATAGAATCTCGGCTTGGTCATTCCAGATGTCCCGGGCACTGGTCTCAAAAGCCGCACTATCGACGTCATTGTACGCACGCACGTACGCGGACAATGTCATGTTTTGAATCTTGCGCATGTCGTTCACTTGCGACTCTGTATACGGGTCGTTTTTCAGGCCGGAATCCGTGCGGGCCATCTTGGTCTTCAGCAACCCATTTTCCTTCTCAAGCTCCGCTGTGCGGTCCTCAAGAAAATTGAGACGGTCTTGCTTGCGTTTGCGGCACTTGCGCACACGCTCGCGGTTTTTCATACGCCGACGCTCGTCCATATCTTCCTGGTCTGAGCCATGCTCTGAGCTTGCCGTCGCACTTAAACGTGTGTTCGTCGGCAGCTGCATCGTTGGTCGATTCATGTAGTCGTACATATTCATGTTCATATTTGACAATCCGGGGTGGGACATTTGGACTGGATGATGGGGGCCATGGTTCATTTGGTGGTGCATCTGTTCCATGTGTTGCATGTGCGACTGATGAGAAGCCTGCTGCTCTTGCTTAAAATGGTCCGTCATGGACATTTTTGGTGGACTGTTGCCGGAGAAAGCTCCAGGAAAGCGCATAGGCACCTTTGCGCCAGAAACGTCTTTTGGAGTGTAGCCTGAAGGCGAGATCTTGTTATTCTTCGCGTCAATCGCACTGCGTGGTGAATAGACACCGCCATGTCTGTTTAAGTAAGCACTCGAACTTTCAGTAGGTGGGGCATTTGACCCTTGGCTGAGTCCAGATATATTTATGCGAGGTGTAAAGCCCGTCGTGAAACGAGGCGTGAAGCCTGTCCGAGGAGTGAGGCCCGTGCTAAAGACACGAGGCGTTAGTCCCGTCTTGAACGTGCCAACGGGACCGCAGAAATCACGAAAGTCTTCCATACCAAAGGTCCGCGGGCTCAGACTCATGGGCTTGGGAAGACCGGCGAGTGGGTGTCCAATGTCACTGTTCAGGTAGCCAGATGGATTCATGCCGAGACTAGAAGACACATTAGGCAGTCCCAACTCTTCGCGCGCAGAATGGAGGCCCATAGACATAGCTTAGCTAATTGCTCGTCGGACGGGAAAAGGCCAAAGGAGCTTGTGCACGCGGTCTAAGCGATTGCGTGCTTGTTATTGATCAAACGGCGGCTAGACGGAGCTGTCGCGGATTATACGTTGCGTGGTTGAATACCTTGGGAGCGCGTCAAGTTTTAAATTTTTTCGCAGTAACCGAACGTAGACGCGTTTGATGCTGAAGTTAAGCAAGTGCTGTTGGTATCAAAGTGTTCGGGACGCGGCACGTTACACGCGGCGTGCAAAAGAAATTATGTAATGATGGGAAGGCTGTGCTCTGCGCTGCGTGCTGCTGGTTATGCTCTCTGGCTCGGTTGGTTGGTCCGTCGTTGTCAGGTTGAAAGAATCGTAATACCCAATCTCTAAAAACCACGGCCTACTGTATCGATATCATATAATTTGCCTGTCGCACTGCCATTGTTTGGGGAGAGAGTTTCCAGTACGGTCGCCAGGCGATGCCAAATTGCCAGCCGCTTGTAAGCATCTGGTTAAAGAGCCGGTTCAAGACTTGAGTGGCAAGTTGGCTCCCGGCGTGGGGGCACATTTACTATACCGAAACAGTCTTGTAGCATATAAACCGATCCCTTACGATTAAAAATATCAACATTATACCACACCACGGCATTAAGACGTGGCATTCCAATGCGGGGCCACCGCACGATTATGTCAAGGCAGCTGAGAACACAAAGCATAGCGCTTCATACTTTGACTTCCAGCACGCCAGCGTGCCAGATGTCCGCTGCACAGTATCGGTTAGAGCTGGCGTGCCAAGTCGTGTTGCGATTGTCCAGCCGTGGAGACTGCTTACCAGATGACTGAAGACACAAGGTTTTCAGTCGAAAAATTTTATGCAGCAAGTGCACCTTTTTGGACGCCAGCAGGAGCAACGATAGTGGTTTACATTTACCTGCTGGCTTTGCCACGTTCACAACCGCTTTACAGAAGATTTTTGTTATCTGCACTACTACAAATCATAGGGATTCTGAAGATCGCTGGACGCTAAGGCGACACAAAATTTGTATCTGTTACCATTTGGGAAAGGAGCAGTGGCGTTCTTAGGGCTGAGAATTATAGCCGTGCCAGCATATTAAGGCTCGTGCAGAGCTTATAATCATAATGTTATTCATGCGCCATCTCTACCCGTTCTTATGCGTAGAGATCAGGCGAGACTCACACTTTGACTCTACGTTTCCGCTCAGAGCGCCTCGCCGTTTTTACCCACGTAACCGCCATTATGGTATTTCGAAATGAATTGTAGCGGGCCGTTTTGCTGCGATTGCGACGTTGATGACCTACAGGTGAGCCTGTGCAATACAAAAGATGTCCTCGTACTAAAAGCCAAACGAGGTTGCCTCGCCTTCTAAATGTAAAGTTTGCGCAATGAGTAAGTGGTACTGGTTTGCTGCATATTTTCTTCCGGAAAATAAATACGTTTTATGAAAACTTCTATGGATTTTCGAAGCGACGTGACAAAATGTCTTTCTTTTGTTAAATGACGCGTCTCGCAATATGGCAAACGCTATCCGCTGGACACATCTGTTAGGAGAGAAAACAAGCTTTTTTTAGTTCTAAGGTTACCGGAGTTTGAGCTTGAGATGCACCTACAAGTACCCGTTTTCACAAGTTAAAGCAACAAATACCTCATCGGTCCGTGAAATCTTGTTAAATGCATCGTAAAAAACATAAGTATACGCTGTAACGGGGTGTATCGTTACCTGAAATCAACACTTAAAGGTTGTTAATTAATATATCATCTAAAAGGTAGATATTATCTGGAGGATATTACTTTACATAGTAATATTCGGAAAGCTTATCCATTGGTAGATATAAGCCATTATATCTACTAGCTTCGCGGTTCAGTCAGCACTGGACGCGCGCAAAGAGAGAGACAGATAAGACTTTCTTACATGTTTTGTATTAGTATTTAATTAAGTTAGTATAAAACAGATAGAATCAAAAGAACTTAATTATACTAAATACAGTTTACTTTTAACCCTCTGTAAAGCAAGTGTTTTAAAGAGAGTCTTCCTCTGCACGTACTAGTGTTGTAACGGGGTGTATCGTTACATGAAATTAACACTTAAAGGTTGCTAATAAATATATTATCGAAAAGGTAGATAACATTTGGAGGATATTTCTTTAAATAGTAATGCTCAGAAATCTTATCCATATATAGGTATAGGCCATTATATGTAGGCGGGCACGTCGTAATGCGGCCACGCTCTACTTAGACACACACCCTATCACAGCGAGGAAGCGGTTAAACCTGCTTCTCTTGCGTGCGGTGAGGTAGTTGTGGTGGGCGCGCAAGCGACCTCACCCAACACACTAAGTACTCTGGTTAAGTGTCGTCAGGGGACCGGTAATCCGTCTCCTTGTGCGCACTTACCAAGTAGGAAGTAGTTTTCAGACTGATTTATATTTGATAGAATTAAACACAAATACCTATTTTTACCAATTAAAATGTTATATCTATCGATAACATTTAATATGTGTAACGGGGTGCATCGTTACATGAAATTAACACTTAAAGGTTGTTAATTAATATATTATCTAAAAGGTAGATTTGGAGGATATTACTTTATATAGTAATATCCTGAATTCTTATCCATAAATAGGTATAGACCATTATGTCTATTTATTCCGCAGACTAATCAGCTGTAGAAGTAATCAAAGAGAGTTACAAGATAAGATAGATAAGAATTCATTTACATGTTTAGTATTAGTTTATAGTTAAGTCAGCATTTACAAAGATAGATTAAGAGACACTTAACTATATTAATACAGTTTTCATTTTAC
>NC_090619.1:1653745-1668812 GCF_004359215.1 Bremia lactucae
ATGGGCGATTGCATCAAGCTTTGCTTGATACCTTCAAACGAACGCTGACAATCAGCGTTCCATAACCATTTCTCGTCTTTTTTCAAGAGACGAGAGAGATGAACTGTCATCTCTGCATAATTGCGAGAGTACTTGTGCAAGTACGCCGCTAAACCAAGGAACTTTCTAAGTCCCTTGACATCGACTGGAACTGGCCAGTCGGTGATTGCCTTGATCTTTTCGGGATCAGGGCGCACGCCGTGTTTACCGACAATGCACCCAGGCAGTGGTATTTCGCTTGCAGCGAATATACACTTCTTGAGATTTGCAAACAACTTATATTTTGCAAAGGTGTAAGAACCTGACGAACGTGAGTTTAAGAACTTCCACGTCCGTCTTCCCGTCCATGGCCCGGCTATGGACGAATACATCGTCACAATAACTCGGTGCGAAATCCCGCACCGGTCTCAACAGATTTGTTACACATTTGTTGAATGTTGCAGGGGCGTTACTAAGCCCCTGAGGCATTACTAGCCATTCCCAGAGCATTCCACTGGGAGTGCTCACTGACTTGGGAGCAGTAATGTACCGACCTCAATGAAGTGAATTGTCTCGTCATCGAGACAACCAGGATTCAGATACGGTGGGGAGCGACGCGCCTATCATGTCACACAGTGATAATAGCGAACTGCTATTTTCACTTGTTGAAAGTTTGACTGGCAACGTTTAGGGTGATATTAGCCTTGGAGCTATCCTTTTGCTACAAGATCTTTTGGAGCTAGAAGATATGTCTGACGATGAGTTTGGCCAGGCCATGAAGGCAGGTGACTTATCCAAGTGGTGGTTATTCGACCAGACAATGAGTTAAACTCATCATTGATGCTGCATGAAGCTGTTCTTGGAGATACGACAGCGGCACTTATTGCGCGGAGCGAATCAGCGATCCTTGAAAATCCTTCGGATTCATTCTTTTCGTAGTATAAGACTATCAAGACGTAGTGTGTCAAAACTCACCTTCTGTGTCACCTCCTGATAAAAGTCTACGTCATAAAATTGACTTGGTTCCCGGAACCATATATTATGTTACACGGCAAAGGTCTTTACAAAGAAACTGTGTGACGTCATTGGCGACTTCTTCCGTGCTAAGCACGAGGCTAGCATGGTACGAGAAAGTATTTCTATCATTCAAAACCGGACTTTTCGTGTCAAATATCCAAATGACGCACTGTGCATGCTTGTAATAAGCTTAATGCTGCTACCATGCCAACACAGACTCCCATTGCGAGAAAAAATGTTACTCAGAGCAATATGGTGGGACGTTTAATGTACCATGCGCTCGACTTGGTCGATGTTTAAATCATTTGCTCATGCGAGCTAGTGACATCCTACTCACAGCGCTTATCACCCCAAGTGGCATGGTAAATAATAACACAAGGCCTTTGGAATGCCCCGACTTCTTTTGTATGTCTAGTGACGCAACAGTTCCGTCTTCGAGATTATGCTCCAACTTATTACGATGACAGCTGTGTCCGTAGTTGTGTAGAGCAAAGCCGGTGGGATGTGAAAAACCACATCGCTCCTTCGCGAGCCGTGCTCGTGTGAATGCGCACAAATAAGTTGTACGCCAACGCTTCTAAATGCATCTTAGGTGTAGAAGATATTCCCTTCTTGGATGCTTCATTAACAAGCGCGGCCTTAGAGCAGATCCTGCTTAGGTAAGTGCTATAGTTCATTGGCCGCTTCCTAAGAACCGAAAGATTTACTTAAGTGGCTAGGCCTAGCCAACTACTTGCACAAGTACAGCAAAACTTACGCTGATATGGCTCGGCCATTATGCAATCTTCATAAGAAGGATACAGATTGGTGCTGGACAAACACCGAAGGTGATGCTTTTAAAGCCGTTTGAGATAGTATCATTTATGCGCCGATTTTGGCTCTGCCAAATCCTAAATCGGCCTTTCAGTATCGTCTGTGACGCGTCTGGATTTGCCATAGGCAGCGCTCTGTTACAAACAGATAAAGACGGACGGGAACGCTCAATTGCGTTCGAGGCTAGACAGCTCAAAGTTGCCGAACAGAACTATCCTACTCATTATTACAGAGCTATTTGCGATGAAGTTTGCTCTTGTCGAATTCAGAGTACATCTCCTTGCTCTAAGCCTTTTGTGATCTATACATATCATGCAACTTAACGCACTGCAACTAAGTTATCTCATCTCTCACAGTGAATGGCTCGATGTCTCATTCGCCGAATACAACTTTGAAAGTAAAGTAGAAGCCGGAAAAGCAAAAATGCGTCGGCTGATGCATTATCACGCCGCCCTGATTATGGTCTTGCTCATGTGACAGCCATGACGTCGCCGATCACTGATCAAATCCACTCGGCATATGTCACGGATGACCAGTGTGTGGCTTTGCTTTTGCACTTATGGCAGAAGGAGTCTCAAGACTCGGACAATAAATTGTCGGCTCGATTGAGAGCAAGCTTACATTGTTATTCTACCAATAAGTTTTTTTTGTTCTATTCGACTAATGCCGCGGATTTTCCGCGAATAGTCGTTTCTCACGCCAAAAAAACTTAAGTATCGAATCCTCTATGAGGCACGTAATACTGTTTTTAGTGGTCATCTTGGTCGGGAAAAGACCAATGGATCCGTGATCCAGAGGTATTGGTGACAAAAACACTAAAATGGGTTCGCATCTATGTTCGCACATGCGATACTTGTCAGCAGATTAACCCCTCGGCACATGCAATGGCATCGCTTGCGAGTTTGCCCGCCCCCAATGGGTGCTGGAAATCCATACTGATGGATTTTGTGTTTTGCCTACCGAAAGATTCGACCGGTAACACAGGCATTGTGGTCTTTGTTGACCGTTTGCGCAAAATGACTCATTCAGCGGCAGTGCCAGATACCATATATGGTGAAGGTACATCAAGGCTGTTTTTATGTGTTTCCGACAACACGGGTTGCCAGTGACAATTGTCTCCGGTAGAGACTACCGCTTCACGGGTACGTTCTGGAGTCGATCGTTCGAGTGCGTGGCATCAGATTGGACATGTCCATGGCGGATCATCCGCAGACCGATGGTCAAACTGAGCGTGATAATCAAGTCATTGTATACGTTCTGCGCAGCATGTGCTGTGACACCAAAGTGCTGGAGCTGAATGCTCCCGGCTGTTGAGTTTGCGTTAAACAACGCTGTGCATGCCTCTACAGGCTATACCTCGTTGTATGTGAACGTTCTCACCCACCCACACGTTTTAATAACACTATCACTTCGTGATTCAGGGCTTGAAGGGTGATATACCCTCGGGCATTAGTTGCCACTTAGTTCAACGAACCCTCATTTCTTTTGGACTAGGATTTGATCAGCATTACGAGCTTGTACGACTTTATGAGCTATTAAACTTCTTAGTCTTATAGAACTAAGTGACTCTTTGTGCCTTAAGACTTCTTTTGACAGAAGGGTCGAGGTATCCGCTGCATCAATATTTAAGCCCTCGGGTCGACGCGAATACGTCGTGCGGCAGCAGCATGTAGATGTTACTTTCTCCACAGCTCTGAATGTTAAGCACCTTCTTCTCTCATCATTTCTGGCTGTTGAGAACCTTGCTTGTTAAACAAGGTTACTTAGTTACTTATTTTTGGGTCGCGTCGAATTTATTTTTATGAAATCGGCTATAACCGTATATTGATCGCCTCTTAGCAGAGCGATCGTAATGATTCTAACAGCTGGTCAGCTTACGGCCTACCTCATTCGTTTGTCCACTATCACTCGAGGTCACTTAAGGCGAGCGATCCTCTCCCGCGTTGCGTGGGAGTCTCCACGAGGGGCGTACAAGCTTTCTCCGTCTTAATTCAGCTTGTCCATGTTAGATGGTGCATACGTTGTCCAATGAAATGGGCCACGAACTACTACCTAGTGTAACGAAGCACATTTCGCTGGTAATGTAACCGTGTATGGTAGGTAATATTGAACTGTTAATAATAAAGATAATTTTATTCTCCTTATTTATTCCTTAAATAGGCTTTAATATTTGTGTAACGGACACCCTGTTACACAGGCCATACAACAGGTGTAATCGGATGCAATATACTGCTTCAGTACTAGCCTACCTGCACTAATTGCAATGAAGGTGAGGTGCCTCTGAATACTTCACGTACAGGACGTGTAGAGGAAGGTTTGATAATATCGCTAGCAACTGAAGGTCGTAATTTAGACTTGGAATAGGAAAAAAGTAACACTGTATCCAGATGAAAAGTTTTTAAGTAACTTCCTTATTGAAATAATATAATAATCTAACTATTTATTACGACTCATTGCTCACCGCCAGTTCGCGCGTCTAGCTGCCTTTGGCGAACCTTATCAATGCAGAGGCAGATTTTGCTATACTAATATATTTTTGGGACGAAAATAGGTTATGTTGTCATTTTGTTGTAATTGAATAAGAGCTACAGATTACAGGCGGGAGGGGGATACCGAAAGGGGTGTGTGGCTATACCGATTCGATTCAGTAATTTTACACAAAATTTCTAATATTACCGTACATGGTAATATTGCAGCGACAAGTGGAAACTTTTTGGTAACGAGAATTCATATTTAGAAGCCTATTTGAAGCCTTTCCAGCTTCAATAGCTCGAAAGGCCTGAAAAAGGGCTTTTCAATACATGCGAAATTTCTTTGTTAAATAGAAAAAAGATGGTTTATCAACAAAGAAATTACGTACGAAAGCTTGTAAAATCTAAAACAAACAAAAAATGTAGCATGCTTGCGCTCTTGGCGGGAACAGAAACAAGAGCACTAAGATTCGCTTGTTGTAAAGGTAAGCAGTGCAATTTCGCAGAAGTTATAGAAGTAAAGTTAAATATATATACAGTCATTCCTCTGCATTTATATAGCCCCGGTGGCAAGTTGAATCCTATTAAGTAGCGGTAACTTTAAAGTAGCGGAAATATTCATTACTAAATTTGAATTTTGTTAACATAACAATAACCTCTTGTTTATTAGGGGATTCACAGATGGGTTTTAAGGAGGATCAGCATGCTAATAGGTGACCAAACTTCTAAACAAGTTCTAAATAATCAAAATATTAAAATTCATAATGTCTCAGGTCCGCCATACCTACAATCTGAAACGTAAAATATGCCGTAAGAAAGCGGCAGACCAAAAGATTAGCCAGACCGTGTTGGCTTCTTGTGCAAAGGATCGGTTCAACCTCCTTGATGTAATCACCCAGGCTACAATCAGCAACATCCTCAAAAAGAGTGATCAGTTTGAGGCTATGGATCTGACGAGCTCAGTGCCAAAACAAAAAGGCCCCATATTGTCCAACACCCTGTTCTGGATGAAGCTGTTGCATTCTGGGTCCTTCAGTGCTAGAGTCGTGGAGTGGCTCTGACTAGTAATCTCATCGAGATGAAAGCCAAGGCCTTGCACAGAGCCACAATGTTCCAAACAAAGCAATTGAAATTTCTGCTGGCTGGCTGCGCACGTTCCAGCAGCGACACCAGCTACGTTCTCTTCGGATTCATGGTTAGAATTGAATCTGCTGACAATGAATCAATTGAAGTTGATCTGCATGGTTTTGGGCTACAATCACCAAGTAAATTCTCTCTGATGTCTTCAACATGGATGGAACGTGTGAGCAAGTTTTGTTGGGTTTATTTTGGAGTGATACATGGCTGATAAATTTAACTACTTCTAAGGCCTCTTTTAGAGTATGTCTCCAGAATTTGTTTTCGCAACAGCAAGTTGAGGGTCTGAAAAAATTAAGGTCTGATAGATGTTATGCTGTCAACATTTTAACACTTCTTCCTGTCATGTATTTATACCCGCTTTACTCTCGCCTTAACAGCAAATGGAGACGGATGAGAGAAGCTTCCGCACTTTTTTATTGGGCGTGCTAGGAAACCGCGTGCTTTCCAAAAAAGAATGGATCTCGACTGAGATTCTCTATCGGAACAACAAAAGGACCTGGATAACCGATGTACTTTATCATGAATTGCTGCTGAAGCTAGAAACTGACATGAAGGTTTGCTCTGATTGGTGCAAAACTCGTTAAACCTTGGCTTGTGCTCTTATCGCCAATGTCCTCACAGAAACAGAAGCGCATGATCTTTCTTCTCCTTGAAAATGCTCCCGCCTACATGTGGGAGGATCTTCAAATTAATCACGTCAATGTTCTCCTCCTCCCGCTCAATACAACTACCAAGATTTAGCTCATGAATGCTGGCATCATCTCAGCATGCAAGCGCCATTATCGTCGCCAGCACCTTCAGAATGCCCTGGACCGTGTCGAGCGTGGAAAGTTTAAGTTGTAAAGGTGGACTAGCTTACAGTAAAGGGTTGGTAAATGGCAGCCAGGGACGACATCACAAGTCAAACTGTTGCCAACTGCTTCCACCATACTGGTCTTTTTTAACCAGGGTAGACAGCAGGAAGTTCCACAGATAGCTATGTAAGGTCTGGATGAGCAAGCTACAGGACAATAACTTTAAGCTACTATTTATCAGCTTCACTGCGCAATCCCTTGTCGGCCGAAAACCTCCTCGATTCCATTGAAGAGGATGAGGCAGCTCACCCTGAATTGGCTGATGATGAGATCCTGGCATATACGCAGCATGCTGAGGAGCAGAATGAAGAGGTGTCAGAGGAAGTCAAATATGCGTATTTTCAAGGGCAGAGAAGCAAGGAATTGGTATTTTTTCTTGTTTGCTTGACACGACCAAAGCTGAGCACCGCAATATATCTTAAAGTAGCTTGCAAATGCAACATTATCTCCGCCATGGAAGCACTGTGCAAAGCACCCTTGATTTCTGGATTTAGAATGGTTTCTGCCCAATCTGTAACGGGCTAAAGTTACCCTATATTACAGAAACCCATTAAGCACACTTTGTATACTTAACGGGATGGTCAACAACTTCATGTGAAGTACTTAGACCTGCCACTCGGGTGTGGTTCACATAGTGACTCACTCTTGCGTATGTGAGGGGGTGCGCATAGGTGCATTCAGATTGGAAGAGATGATGGCTAGCGTCATCCGTAATCCGTTGTATTCAGAATAATACACTCGCAGTGTAAAGGTGCACATCTACAGAGTTGATTAGCTAAGAGATTTTATATTAAATTTGATTAACTATAAATTAGTCTTAAAACTACTTCCTAGATAACAAGTGCGCACGTGAAGCCATGTAACCGCTTCCGTGACGACCCTTGCCCTAAGGTACCTAGTCCGTTGAGTGAGGTCGCTTAGGCGCGGTCATGAACGGCTCGTGAGCTATCAGTCACGACAACTGAAGACCGCCTAGAAACATTACTTCGTCCACGACAAGAAACTGTTGGCTATACGATGCGCTCTCGGCAAATTTCGAGTGGATCTCCTCGTAGAAAAAGCCTCACGCTGTACACAGATCACGCGTCATTGCGAGCCGCAACGAAAAGACCTCATCTGTCGCAACGGATGGCTCACTGGCTTTCTTTCTTCTCTAAGTATAACTGCGTTGTTCACTACAAGCCAGACAAGAATAATGTCCTTGTCGAAGCGCTGTCGCGACGTCCTGACTACGATCCTCCCGTGGACTGGGGTCATCTCGAATGCTGACGAAGATGATGATGACTGGTGCATGGGGTGTGTGTCACTGTTAACCCGTGTCCTTACAGTATTGCCTCTTCACGATGCGATTGTAGCGGCTAACGGTGACGATCTCGATTATGCTGACATAATTGCGTATCTACGCTCACGGAGCATTTTCCGTTCCAAGCGTGATCACATCACATGTTACAGTTTAGACTGAGACTCGTAGGTGTACAGCATCGATCGTTTCGATGTGCCACGGATTATGAGTGCCAACGATCCAATTTACGAGCTCAGATAATTCACGAGTTCCATGATTCCCCAGCTGAAGGTCTGCTGGGGAGTAGCAACTACGTCGGTAGAAACGGCAGCCCGAACACCGGTGGGGCAATCTGATGGGACGGATTTTCCCAACATCGGATGCATACGAACGTCACTGACTTATGCGGTGAGCGCACCCCACACAGCGACCGAAGCCGACTAGGAGACGGGAAGTCGGGCACCGACAATTTAAATATCAGAGCCTCCAGGGCTTCCTACTGGCGTCACAAATGTGATAGCAAGAGGCATGGCGACATACACAATTGCCTGACCGGTGACTGGTCTGGCTGGTGTAGGAGACGCATGTAAGCAGTGCTGATGAAGCTGATCCACTTCTAAGTGGCTTGAGCATAAATATGGGGACATGAGCCCCGCCGTCACCGATTCCGCACAACCTTGGGACGTAAATATTGGACAATTTGGGTAATGACAGTTGAATTTGTGGAGTTTAGGATAGTCAACGTGCACGCAACGAATCAACCATGGGCCGCGAGCATTTCTCTTTAATCTTTAGCAGTAGCCGTTGTAGGTAAAGAATTTTGTTTTAGCTGGCGGCTTTAACAGTGTGCAAAGCCCACAGCACATTATGCTGCCCACGTTTATGAACAAACTATGGCGCGGCCCATCGTGACAGGCCCTTTTCAGAAAGGTGTCGTCGATGACGAAAGCGGCAATCCAAATTTCCTTAGTTGAGGAGCAATCCTTCAACAGTGCCTCGGCGACAGCTTGGTATAAGCCATCTGCCGAGAAGTCAGATGCGACTCCCATGTCGTTGGGCAATGCAGACGTTGTCTGTTTAAATGCTGCAAGCCATATGATGGCTCGCTGCTATGCCAGTGTACCTGCTGGTGCGAAGACGGCCTGCTAGAGGACTCCCTACCCGAAGGGTGATAGCAAGAACTAGCGTGCGTGCGAGACATGTGAGTTCTGCATTGACCACTGAGGGTTCGGGAAATGCAGGATCGCAGTAGGGGCGAGATACCCTACTGACGCGGACTCTGAAGCTACCCTTAAGTTTAAAGTTATCGAACATGTGAGTAGCATAGTCCCTAGAATCTCGAATTTTGAACCTCAACCCTGCTGGTCTATAGCACACGAGTACGGGGCTATGATCATGCGATGACCCTTCTTTACGTTTGGATGCATCACAGAATTTTGTAACTCGCGGCTCTTAAACGGAGACTGGCGGTGTTTGGGTCGCTTTGCTAGGATGGAAAGCGTGAAGAGAATAGCGCTTGTAAAATCCGAGGGAGTTCTAGTTGTACTCGCCTTCAGTTTTAGTGACGTGGCCTGCAGAGAAAAATTCACGGTGCTAGGTATGGAGAGTCCGTATGACCTCATCCTAGGCATGCCATGGTTGGCAAGACACCAACCATGGATAGACTGGCGTACACGCACGGTTACGAACTCTAAGAAAGAAACCGGAAAGGATGTGCTCCTGCGAGAGGCGCATGCAACTGATGTCGAGTCGAACACAGTTGAGGGTGCGTTGACGGGAGGTCAAACGAACCAAGTCCTATCCAGCTCCAAATATTGGTGTAGTGAAAAGGACGATGACACGTAGTCATGCGTCCAATGGTCCTGCACAGAGCCGAGAGCCTGTGGCAGTAGACAGCGAGCTGACAGGAAGTTAAGAGTCACAAGAGCCGGCACAGAGCCTAGAGCCTGATGCGGTTTGAAGATGTGCGTAGCCAAGAATGCAACGGCCCACGCTTCCCAGTCAAATGTCGTGGTGACTCCAGTGCCGGACAGTACGATCAAAGGCACATAAAGTGAATGGCCTCTGGACCAGTCCCGATAAAGGAGGTCAAGCCTTCGAACGAGGTGTTCGAGGCCATTCAAGACAAAATGGCGGATGCATCCTGAGTTACGGTGCTCCAGCACGTCTTAAAATCTGCCGAAGAGATAGTAAAACTCCCGAAAATGCAATGGGATCTGTTCCTTGCCGAACTCAAGGAAGGAAAGATCCACGAAGTAGTCGCACCAGTTTTAGAGAAGAACTTGGTGGACAGTTGCTCGTCATCCACAATGGGCGAGAACGTCCTAGAAACGGACAAAAAAACGATACGCTGCTCAAGGCTGGGATGCCTTGAGAAGCAGTCCGTCTTTTGAGGTTCTGTGGAAACATCGCGACGTGTTCCCAGAAGAAGTGCCGAGCTTTCTACCGCCCGATAGGAGCATCAGGCACGTTATAGACCTCGAATCTGGCACAAAGTATTGTGTGAGCGGGCAATGGCCGTTGCCGGAAGAACAAGCCGATTATATCGATGAATTCTTCGACAAGCAAGCCAAGGCAGAACATGAACGTGAGAGCAAGTCGCCTCACTGCAGCCGACCTTCCGTGTGCGTAAGGCCACAGGTGGATTACGCGTCGTTCACGCTTACAATAAGCTTATTACGGCCACCATTCCGGCGCATACGCCAATCTCGCGGAAAGATGTCTAGTTGAACTCCATGGAAAAGTCAAATATATTTTACGCATTGGATTTTAAAGATGGCTACTATCAGGTACTCATGAGAGAGTCCAATGTAGTCAAAGCGGCAGTAAGTACCCCAAGCGGTATGCTTTGAGACTGGCTTGTAATGCTCCAAGCTTTGAGAAACGCACCGGCGACATACAACTGAGTGGTCGCTCACGTGATGCATCAGCACCGTGCCTAAAATCTCATTACTTTGACGATGTATTTGTACATAGTAGGGACGAGAAAGGGCCGAGGACGGGCTGAGCGCAATAGGGTCGCACAAGCGTCATTTAGACGCTGTGTTGCAGAATTGGGTGACGCCCAATTGTGCTTGCAAAAGTGCGTCATAGGGTCCCCGAGTTAGGTACACATAGTGTACGAGCAGACCAGACAAGGTAAAATCGGTAAAGGAATGGCCAATCTCACAAAACGTGAAGGAAGCACGCCAATTCCTAGGGCTCGCTAATTACTTGTATAAGAACTGCAAAAATTCTGCGGAGTGGACTAAGCCCTTGTCTGACCTCCTTTTAAACGGATACAAACTGGGTTTGATAAAAGGAACAAGTAGATACGCTCACATCAATGAAGCAATCTCTTGTAAAGGCACCGGTCTTGACATTGCCAGACGCGGACAAACCCTTAAGCGTCGTCTGCGATGCAAGCAATTTTGAAATCGGCAGCGCGTTCATGCAGAAGGATGACGACGGCATGACCCTGTCATCTCTTATCAGTTCCGGCTTTTGAAAGCCGCGGAACTGAGTTACCCTGTGCGTGACAAGGAGCTATTTTCAATAAATTATGCTCTTGTAAAATTTCGAGTGCACCGATTGGGCACCGAACCATTCGTGGTTTATACGGATCACGTATCACTGTGGACCGCAATAAATTCATCGCACCTCTCGCCTAGATTGATAAGATGGCTTACAATCTTCTATGAATTAAATTTGAAATTGAATAAAAGCCGGGTAAGCCGAATGGATTGGCTTACGCGTTATCGCGCAGACCAGACTTCGAGGCAAGACATTAGGAAGGTGTGTCTCCTGCTAAGGCACAAGTTGTTAAGTCGTCAACGTTGGTAGCCATGAAGGCTTACTACGTGAGTAATATTGATGCAATAAGACATTAGTTCTATTGACTGGTTAATTTTAGTTTAAATCAAACCTGCCAATCGTCACAAGACCCGATTGTGCGGTGCCCAAGGAGGCGCCATACATAGTTTGTATTAGACGTAATTGAAGAATTAGTGCGTCCCACGCAAATTACCAATTGTTAATTAAAGAAAATATCCTGATATCGGGTGCCAAACGATAAACGAACAAGGTGCATAACTTTCTTACATGACGACACCATAAGCTCCACGACCAATGACCTTGACAAATTTATACTTTTCGTCGATCTGAAAGTTTGTTCCTGCTGCGACAACTGAGTATGTTCCCTGATGAGCCGATGCTGCAGCAGCAGCCGAGTTGTTGCCTTTATGAGGCATGCGCTTTGCATCATTAGAAGTGTGACGCTAGGCGTCATACTCCTAATGTGAATGCACCCATGTGCATCACATACACAAGGGTGGGTCGCAATGTGAACCACATACACAAGGGTGTATCACAATGTGAACCACACCCAAGTGGTGGGTCTAATTACTTCACTGAAGCAATTGAGCATCCCCTGAAGCACACAAAGTGTACTCAACGGGGACTGTGTAACATTAGGGCAACTTAAGCCCTTTACAACCTTGTTTTGGACTGCCGGGGTGATACTGTAAAGAGAAGCGCTACCAGTTGGTGTCTCCGAATGTTTCCTTATAGCTAGCCCCAAAGTTTTAATAAATTATCGTTAACGCGTTGACATAGCTACCCACTAAAGACCGTTTGACTATAAATAAACACGTTTGACACTCTATAGTTTATATAAGAGACATATACATAATGAGCGCTTTCTTTTTCCGAATTTGTAACAAAAGGGCTGACATCTGTTATAAGTTCATTTTTGTGCAATTAGTTTTACACTCCTCCAACAGGACCAATACTGACCTGTAGAGCAATGACGCGTTCAGTACTGAATACCTCGGTAACTTGGTCTTTGTAAGAAATGCATATGTTCTGGTTAATTGACAAGGTCAAACAAGTGTGTGAACCTTCGATAATGTTAAATAAGTTAAAAACGTTTTCTTAACTATTTTGAGTGCGCGTGAATCCCATATTAAAATAATTAGACTTCAAAGCAGCTACCACACGAACTCATAGGCTTCCGAAATAAAGGAGAGCAAGAGTCAGGACGAACATTGTCGCCTGCTATTGGACCACTTTAGCCCTTTTGTCGCACCTAAAGGCTAAGCGTACTTGCTTTAGCGATGGTCTGTTATGGAATCAGATGATCTCTTAAGACTATATATCCTTCATGACACAGATCTCAATCTGATAATCCTTCACGAGCTCTATGATGCGCCATCTAGTGGGCATCTAGGCAGTGAAAAGACATTCTTACGAGTGTCAGAGGAATTTTGGTGGCCACACCTCCATCGATGGCTTGCCAACTATATTCGCTTTTTCGAACAGTGTCAGCGCATTAAGCCTGCACCGTCTAGCAGTGCTTCACTGAAGCCGCTACTGATTCCAACGGATCGTTGGAAGTCAATAAGTCTGGACTTCATGTTTGGCATGCCGCCCGATCACTAGGGTAGGACGGGGCTCGTCGTCTTTGTAGACAGACTGAGCAAAATGGTGCGTTTAGCACCATGGAAAACATCGATCACAGGCAAGGAGGCAGTTCTCTTGTTCTTGGATCATGTTTACCGACTACACGGGACCCCCGAGTCCATATAATCGGACCGGGATTCACGTTTTACGTCTGGTTTTAAGAGAAATGTATTCGAACTACTAGGTAGCAAGCTCCAATGGTCGACTGCAGATCATCCCCAGACCGATGACCAAACAGAACTTGCCAATCGGGTCGTGGCGGATGTCTTACGCACTATAGCAACTCTTAAAAAATGGAGCAAACAATTGCCATTTGTGGAGTAAATAATTTTGTTCACGCCGCAGCGGGTGAGACACGATTTATTTTAAAGGACTGCGCCATCCTCGGACGCAAGTTTCGTTTGTGCGCAGCCTGATTCTTAGTGGGGGGGGCGCTCACTATTTTCGGTGCGAAAGAGGGACATAGTTTCGTCAATATGACGATGACCTGCGAGGGTATCATGTCAACGACAGAAACTTTTCCTGGTGACCCTGTCAATTTTGCAGTGGTCAATAAAAGTACGTCCTATGACCGACCTCGCGGCGGTGTCATACGCGAGTTTGATGCTAAGGCGTGAGCGAGGCTCAACGCTTTGTGAATGAGCAGTTAGCCATCACATGAAAAGTCCGTGACGCGATGGCATTCGCTTTTGACGAGCAAAAAATAATATGCGAACCGAGATGGTCGCAAAATCAATGAGCGCTTTAGAATGGGTGAAATGTACTATTAAGTACTGCTACCTAAAAATGCAATTTCTATACTACCTGGAGGTATTACGAAGTTGTTGTCGCGTTTCATTGGGCCCTTCACGGTGGTAGAAGAGGTTAAAGACCTAAATTGTAGGCTCACCCTTCCCTCGTATATGAAGACGCACTCCGTATTTTACGTGGGTCGTCTGAAACGGTATATAGACCCAAATGAGGTCACATGTCCCCATCCGTCTAAGGAGACCGATGGTGACGCCGAATGTGAGGCGAGCGTCGTTCGGGTGAGGGAGACGGAGAAGGCGAAAAAATTTCTGCCGACCGACTCCTCCCACCACGAACAGGACTCATAGAGCAAAGGAAATCACGCGAGTAACGCGGATCCCTCAGCATTATCTTCTCCAGAAGGTTTAAGCGAGTCTTCAGGCGTTCATAACCCTGACGAGCCTTCGCTCGGACATCATTAAGATCCGAGGTCCGTCGCAAGACTTGACCCTCGAGATCCACAATGCGTTGTTCGGCAGCACTTAACGTCTGCGACTGAACGGACAAAGGTAAGGCAGCCGCGAGTAGGTGGGCAAGATCGCCACTCCTATCGGGCGCTGCCTGCACTGATGGATGCGAGTGGAAATCAACGCTTCCTTGATACGGGGTTGCTTGCCCACCGCTCCGTGAGGCAAAGGTATCAGATCGTCGTCCAATGGAGAGGTTACCAAAAGAGTTTTGACTTCTGGGAATAGATCGATACCCTACGTATTAATGTGCCCGGCTTTGTGGCTGCCTATGAAAAGGAGCACCAACTGAGGCCTCTTCGCTAGTCTCGAATGGACTAGCAGAAGCAGCGTTGCGAGAAGAAACAGGGTTTACAGTACCACCCATAATTCTTTAACACGCAAGCGGGCGAAATTAATTTGTTGCGACCGCTATACCATCGCATCGGAATGCGGATGAATGCGGCGCGTGAATTTTGTTTCGTATTGATCGGGCGTTTCATTTGAACGCAACACGACCGGGATCGAAAAAATACGCCCAAACGATTTTCCATGAGCCTTCCACGATGAGCGTCTAGAAGAGCGCGCTCTAGGAGCGACGCATTTGGCCCGATTGAATGAGGCCATTAAGATGGAGGCTGGATCGGTGATATGCCACACGTCACATAGCCACGTTCAAAACGACTGGCTTGTGACACCGACTGAGCACGTTCACGTGTCGTCGGCGGAGCTTTAGGCTCCGAATCCTCTATGTCAGAACCATTATGGATAATGGTCTGAGCATAAGGCGTTGTGGTT
>NC_090619.1:1671682-1698410 GCF_004359215.1 Bremia lactucae
ACATTTCGCTGGTAATGTAACCGTGTATGGTAGGTAATATTGAACTGTTAATAATAAAGATAATTTTATTCTCCTTATTTATTCCTTAAATAGGCTTTAATATTTGTGTAACGGACACCCTGTTACACAGGCCATACAACAGGTGTAATCGGATGCAATATACTGCTTCAGTACTAGCCTACCTGCACTAATTGCAATGAAGGTGAGGTGCCTCTGAATACTTCACGTACAGGACGTGTAGAGGAAGGTTTGATAATATCGCTAGCAACTGAAGGTCGTAATTTAGACTTGGAATAGGAAAAAAGTAACACTGTATCCAGATGAAAAGTTTTTAAGTAACTTCCTTATTGAAATAATATAATAATCTAACTATTTATTACGACTCATTGCTCACCGCCAGTTCGCGCGTCTAGCTGCCTTTGGCGAACCTTATCAATGCAGAGGCAGATTTTGCTATACTAATATATTTTTGGGACGAAAATAGGTTATGTTGTCATTTTGTTGTAATTGAATAAGAGCTACAGATTACAGGCGGGAGGGGGATACCGAAAGGGGTGTGTGGCTATACCGATTCGATTCAGTAATTTTACACAAAATTTCTAATATTACCGTACATGGTAATATTGCAGCGACAAGTGGAAACTTTTTGGTAACGAGAATTCATATTTAGAAGCCTATTTGAAGCCTTTCCAGCTTCAATAGCTCGAAAGGCCTGAAAAAGGGCTTTTCAATACATGCGAAATTTCTTTGTTAAATAGAAAAAAGATGGTTTATCAACAAAGAAATTACGTACGAAAGCTTGTAAAATCTAAAACAAACAAAAAATGTAGCATGCTTGCGCTCTTGGCGGGAACAGAAACAAGAGCACTAAGATTCGCTTGTTGTAAAGGTAAGCAGTGCAATTTCGCAGAAGTTATAGAAGTAAAGTTAAATATATATACAGTCATTCCTCTGCATTTATATAGCCCCGGTGGCAAGTTGAATCCTATTAAGTAGCGGTAACTTTAAAGTAGCGGAAATATTCATTACTAAATTTGAATTTTGTTAACATAACAATAACCTCTTGTTTATTAGGGGATTCACAGATGGGTTTTAAGGAGGATCAGCATGCTAATAGGTGACCAAACTTCTAAACAAGTTCTAAATAATCAAAATATTAAAATTCATAATGTCTCAGGTCCGCCATACCTACAATCTGAAACGTAAAATATGCCGTAAGAAAGCGGCAGACCAAAAGATTAGCCAGACCGTGTTGGCTTCTTGTGCAAAGGATCGGTTCAACCTCCTTGATGTAATCACCCAGGCTACAATCAGCAACATCCTCAAAAAGAGTGATCAGTTTGAGGCTATGGATCTGACGAGCTCAGTGCCAAAACAAAAAGGCCCCATATTGTCCAACACCCTGTTCTGGATGAAGCTGTTGCATTCTGGGTCCTTCAGTGCTAGAGTCGTGGAGTGGCTCTGACTAGTAATCTCATCGAGATGAAAGCCAAGGCCTTGCACAGAGCCACAATGTTCCAAACAAAGCAATTGAAATTTCTGCTGGCTGGCTGCGCACGTTCCAGCAGCGACACCAGCTACGTTCTCTTCGGATTCATGGTTAGAATTGAATCTGCTGACAATGAATCAATTGAAGTTGATCTGCATGGTTTTGGGCTACAATCACCAAGTAAATTCTCTCTGATGTCTTCAACATGGATGGAACGTGTGAGCAAGTTTTGTTGGGTTTATTTTGGAGTGATACATGGCTGATAAATTTAACTACTTCTAAGGCCTCTTTTAGAGTATGTCTCCAGAATTTGTTTTCGCAACAGCAAGTTGAGGGTCTGAAAAAATTAAGGTCTGATAGATGTTATGCTGTCAACATTTTAACACTTCTTCCTGTCATGTATTTATACCCGCTTTACTCTCGCCTTAACAGCAAATGGAGACGGATGAGAGAAGCTTCCGCACTTTTTTATTGGGCGTGCTAGGAAACCGCGTGCTTTCCAAAAAAGAATGGATCTCGACTGAGATTCTCTATCGGAACAACAAAAGGACCTGGATAACCGATGTACTTTATCATGAATTGCTGCTGAAGCTAGAAACTGACATGAAGGTTTGCTCTGATTGGTGCAAAACTCGTTAAACCTTGGCTTGTGCTCTTATCGCCAATGTCCTCACAGAAACAGAAGCGCATGATCTTTCTTCTCCTTGAAAATGCTCCCGCCTACATGTGGGAGAATCTTCAAATTAATCACGTCAATGTTCTCCTCCTCCCGCTCAATACAACTACCAAGATTTAGCTCATGAATGCTGGCATCATCTCAGCATGCAAGCGCCATTATCGTCGCCAGCACCTTCAGAATGCCCTGGACCGTGTCGAGCGTGGAAAGTTTAAGTTGTAAAGGTGGACTAGCTTACAGTAAAGGGTTGGTAAATGGCAGCCAGGGACGACATCACAAGTCAAACTGTTGCCAACTGCTTCCACCATACTGGTCATTTTTAACCAGGGTAGACAGCAGGAAGTTCCACAGATAGCTATGTAAGGTCTGGATGAGCAAGCTACAGGACAATAACTTTAAGCTACTATTTATCAGCTTCACTGCGCAATCCCTTGTCGGCCGAAAACCTCCTCGATTCCATTGAAGAGGATGAGGCAGCTCACCCTGAATTGGCTGATGATGAGATCCTGGCATATACGCAGCATGCTGAGGAGCAGAATGAAGAGGTGTCAGAGGAAGTCAAATATGCGTATTTTCAAGGGCAGAGAAGCAAGGAATTGGTATTTTTTCTTGTTTGCTTGACACGACCAAAGCTGAGCACCGCAATATATCTTAAAGTAGCTTGCAAATGCAACATTATCTCCGCCATGGAAGCACTGTGCAAAGCACCCTTGATTTCTGGATTTAGAATGGTTTCTGCCCAATCTGTAACGGGCTAAAGTTACCCTATATTACAGAAACCCATTAAGCACACTTTGTATACTTAACGGGATGGTCAACAACTTCATGTGAAGTACTTAGACCTGCCACTCGGGTGTGGTTCACATAGTGACTCACTCTTGCGTATGTGAGGGGGTGCGCATAGGTGCATTCAGATTGGAAGAGATGATGGCTAGCGTCATCCGTAATCCGTTGTATTCAGAATAATACACTCGCAGTGTAAAGGTGCACATCTACAGAGTTGATTAGCTAAGAGATTTTATATTAAATTTGATTAACTATAAATTAGTCTTAAAACTACTTCCTAGATAACAAGTGCGCACGTGAAGCCATGTAACCGCTTCCGTGACGACCCTTGCCCTAAGGTACCTAGTCCGTTGAGTGAGGTCGCTTAGGCGCGGTCATGAACGGCTCGTGAGCTATCAGTCACGACAACTGAAGACCGCCTAGAAACATTACTTCGTCCACGACAAGAAACTGTTGGCTATACGATGCGCTCTCGGCAAATTTCGAGTGGATCTCCTCGTAGAAAAAGCCTCACGCTGTACACAGATCACGCGTCATTGCGAGCCGCAACGAAAAGACCTCATCTGTCGCAACGGATGGCTCACTGGCTTTCTTTCTTCTCTAAGTATAACTGCGTTGTTCACTACAAGCCAGACAAGAATAATGTCCTTGTCGAAGCGCTGTCGCGACGTCCTGACTACGATCCTCCCGTGGACTGGGGTCATCTCGAATGCTGACGAAGATGATGATGACTGGTGCATGGGGTGTGTGTCACTGTTAACCCGTGTCCTTACAGTATTGCCTCTTCACGATGCGATTGTAGCGGCTAACGGTGACGATCTCGATTATGCTGACATAATTGCGTATCTACGCTCACGGAGCATTTTCCGTTCCAAGCGTGATCACATCACATGTTACAGTTTAGACTGAGACTCGTAGGTGTACAGCATCGATCGTTTCGATGTGCCACGGATTATGAGTGCCAACGATCCAATTTACGAGCTCAGATAATTCACGAGTTCCATGATTCCCCAGCTGAAGGTCTGCTGGGGAGTAGCAACTACGTCGGTAGAAACGGCAGCCCGAACACCGGTGGGGCAATCTGATGGGACGGATTTTCCCAACATCGGATGCATACGAACGTCACTGACTTATGCGGTGAGCGCACCCCACACAGCGACCGAAGCCGACTAGGAGACGGGAAGTCGGGCACCGACAATTTAAATATCAGAGCCTCCAGGGCTTCCTACTGGCGTCACAAATGTGATAGCAAGAGGCATGGCGACATACACAATTGCCTGACCGGTGACTGGTCTGGCTGGTGTAGGAGACGCATGTAAGCAGTGCTGATGAAGCTGATCCACTTCTAAGTGGCTTGAGCATAAATATGGGGACATGAGCCCCGCCGTCACCGATTCCGCACAACCTTGGGACGTAAATATTGGACAATTTGGGTAATGACAGTTGAATTTGTGGAGTTTAGGATAGTCAACGTGCACGCAACGAATCAACCATGGGCCGCGAGCATTTCTCTTTAATCTTTAGCAGTAGCCGTTGTAGGTAAAGAATTTTGTTTTAGCTGGCGGCTTTAACAGTGTGCAAAGCCCACAGCACATTATGCTGCCCACGTTTATGAACAAACTATGGCGCGGCCCATCGTGACAGGCCCTTTTCAGAAAGGTGTCGTCGATGACGAAAGCGGCAATCCAAATTTCCTTAGTTGAGGAGCAATCCTTCAACAGTGCCTCGGCGACAGCTTGGTATAAGCCATCTGCCGAGAAGTCAGATGCGACTCCCATGTCGTTGGGCAATGCAGACGTTGTCTGTTTAAATGCTGCAAGCCATATGATGGCTCGCTGCTATGCCAGTGTACCTGCTGGTGCGAAGACGGCCTGCTAGAGGACTCCCTACCCGAAGGGTGATAGCAAGAACTAGCGTGCGTGCGAGACATGTGAGTTCTGCATTGACCACTGAGGGTTCGGGAAATGCAGGATCGCAGTAGGGGCGAGATACCCTACTGACGCGGACTCTGAAGCTACCCTTAAGTTTAAAGTTATCGAACATGTGAGTAGCATAGTCCCTAGAATCTCGAATTTTGAACCTCAACCCTGCTGGTCTATAGCACACGAGTACGGGGCTATGATCATGCGATGACCCTTCTTTACGTTTGGATGCATCACAGAATTTTGTAACTCGCGGCTCTTAAACGGAGACTGGCGGTGTTTGGGTCGCTTTGCTAGGATGGAAAGCGTGAAGAGAATAGCGCTTGTAAAATCCGAGGGAGTTCTAGTTGTACTCGCCTTCAGTTTTAGTGACGTGGCCTGCAGAGAAAAATTCACGGTGCTAGGTATGGAGAGTCCGTATGACCTCATCCTAGGCATGCCATGGTTGGCAAGACACCAACCATGGATAGACTGGCGTACACGCACGGTTACGAACTCTAAGAAAGAAACCGGAAAGGATGTGCTCCTGCGAGAGGCGCATGCAACTGATGTCGAGTCGAACACAGTTGAGGGTGCGTTGACGGGAGGTCAAACGAACCAAGTCCTATCCAGCTCCAAATATTGGTGTAGTGAAAAGGACGATGACACGTAGTCATGCGTCCAATGGTCCTGCACAGAGCCGAGAGCCTGTGGCAGTAGACAGCGAGCTGACAGGAAGTTAAGAGTCACAAGAGCCGGCACAGAGCCTAGAGCCTGATGCGGTTTGAAGATGTGCGTAGCCAAGAATGCAACGGCCCACGCTTCCCAGTCAAATGTCGTGGTGACTCCAGTGCCGGACAGTACGATCAAAGGCACATAAAGTGAATGGCCTCTGGACCAGTCCCGATAAAGGAGGTCAAGCCTTCGAACGAGGTGTTCGAGGCCATTCAAGACAAAATGGCGGATGCATCCTGAGTTACGGTGCTCCAGCACGTCTTAAAATCTGCCGAAGAGATAGTAAAACTCCCGAAAATGCAATGGGATCTGTTCCTTGCCGAACTCAAGGAAGGAAAGATCCACGAAGTAGTCGCACCAGTTTTAGAGAAGAACTTGGTGGACAGTTGCTCGTCATCCACAATGGGCGAGAACGTCCTAGAAACGGACAAAAAAACGATACGCTGCTCAAGGCTGGGATGCCTTGAGAAGCAGTCCGTCTTTTGAGGTTCTGTGGAAACATCGCGACGTGTTCCCAGAAGAAGTGCCGAGCTTTCTACCGCCCGATAGGAGCATCAGGCACGTTATAGACCTCGAATCTGGCACAAAGTATTGTGTGAGCGGGCAATGGCCGTTGCCGGAAGAACAAGCCGATTATATCGATGAATTCTTCGACAAGCAAGCCAAGGCAGAACATGAACGTGAGAGCAAGTCGCCTCACTGCAGCCGACCTTCCGTGTGCGTAAGGCCACAGGTGGATTACGCGTCGTTCACGCTTACAATAAGCTTATTACGGCCACCATTCCGGCGCATACGCCAATCTCGCGGAAAGATGTCTAGTTGAACTCCATGGAAAAGTCAAATATATTTTACGCATTGGATTTTAAAGATGGCTACTATCAGGTACTCATGAGAGAGTCCAATGTAGTCAAAGCGGCAGTAAGTACCCCAAGCGGTATGCTTTGAGACTGGCTTGTAATGCTCCAAGCTTTGAGAAACGCACCGGCGACATACAACTGAGTGGTCGCTCACGTGATGCATCAGCACCGTGCCTAAAATCTCATTACTTTGACGATGTATTTGTACATAGTAGGGACGAGAAAGGGCCGAGGACGGGCTGAGCGCAATAGGGTCGCACAAGCGTCATTTAGACGCTGTGTTGCAGAATTGGGTGACGCCCAATTGTGCTTGCAAAAGTGCGTCATAGGGTCCCCGAGTTAGGTACACATAGTGTACGAGCAGACCAGACAAGGTAAAATCGGTAAAGGAATGGCCAATCTCACAAAACGTGAAGGAAGCACGCCAATTCCTAGGGCTCGCTAATTACTTGTATAAGAACTGCAAAAATTCTGCGGAGTGGACTAAGCCCTTGTCTGACCTCCTTTTAAACGGATACAAACTGGGTTTGATAAAAGGAACAAGTAGATACGCTCACATCAATGAAGCAATCTCTTGTAAAGGCACCGGTCTTGACATTGCCAGACGCGGACAAACCCTTAAGCGTCGTCTGCGATGCAAGCAATTTTGAAATCGGCAGCGCGTTCATGCAGAAGGATGACGACGGCATGACCCTGTCATCTCTTATCAGTTCCGGCTTTTGAAAGCCGCGGAACTGAGTTACCCTGTGCGTGACAAGGAGCTATTTTCAATAAATTATGCTCTTGTAAAATTTCGAGTGCACCGATTGGGCACCGAACCATTCGTGGTTTATACGGATCACGTATCACTGTGGACCGCAATAAATTCATCGCACCTCTCGCCTAGATTGATAAGATGGCTTACAATCTTCTATGAATTAAATTTGAAATTGAATAAAAGCCGGGTAAGCCGAATGGATTGGCTTACGCGTTATCGCGCAGACCAGACTTCGAGGCAAGACATTAGGAAGGTGTGTCTCCTGCTAAGGCACAAGTTGTTAAGTCGTCAACGTTGGTAGCCATGAAGGCTTACTACGTGAGTAATATTGATGCAATAAGACATTAGTTCTATTGACTGGTTAATTTTAGTTTAAATCAAACCTGCCAATCGTCACAAGACCCGATTGTGCGGTGCCCAAGGAGGCGCCATACATAGTTTGTATTAGACGTAATTGAAGAATTAGTGCGTCCCACGCAAATTACCAATTGTTAATTAAAGAAAATATCCTGATATCGGGTGCCAAACGATAAACGAACAAGGTGCATAACTTTCTTACATGACGACACCATAAGCTCCACGACCAATGACCTTGACAAATTTATACTTTTCGTCGATCTGAAAGTTTGTTCCTGCTGCGACAACTGAGTATGTTCCCTGATGAGCCGATGCTGCAGCAGCAGCCGAGTTGTTGCCTTTATGAGGCATGCGCTTTGCATCATTAGAAGTGTGACGCTAGGCGTCATACTCCTAATGTGAATGCACCCATGTGCATCACATACACAAGGGTGGGTCGCAATGTGAACCACATACACAAGGGTGTATCACAATGTGAACCACACCCAAGTGGTGGGTCTAATTACTTCACTGAAGCAATTGAGCATCCCCTGAAGCACACAAAGTGTACTCAACGGGGACTGTGTAACATTAGGGCAACTTAAGCCCTTTACAACCTTGTTTTGGACTGCCGGGGTGATACTGTAAAGAGAAGCGCTACCAGTTGGTGTCTCCGAATGTTTCCTTATAGCTAGCCCCAAAGTTTTAATAAATTATCGTTAACGCGTTGACATAGCTACCCACTAAAGACCGTTTGACTATAAATAAACACGTTTGACACTCTATAGTTTATATAAGAGACATATACATAATGAGCGCTTTCTTTTTCCGAATTTGTAACAAAAGGGCTGACATCTGTTATAAGTTCATTTTTGTGCAATTAGTTTTACACTCCTCCAACAGGACCAATACTGACCTGTAGAGCAATGACGCGTTCAGTACTGAATACCTCGGTAACTTGGTCTTTGTAAGAAATGCATATGTTCTGGTTAATTGACAAGGTCAAACAAGTGTGTGAACCTTCGATAATGTTAAATAAGTTAAAAACGTTTTCTTAACTATTTTGAGTGCGCGTGAATCCCATATTAAAATAATTAGACTTCAAAGCAGCTACCACACGAACTCATAGGCTTCCGAAATAAAGGAGAGCAAGAGTCAGGACGAACATTGTCGCCTGCTATTGGACCACTTTAGCCCTTTTGTCGCACCTAAAGGCTAAGCGTACTTGCTTTAGCGATGGTCTGTTATGGAATCAGATGATCTCTTAAGACTATATATCCTTCATGACACAGATCTCAATCTGATAATCCTTCACGAGCTCTATGATGCGCCATCTAGTGGGCATCTAGGCAGTGAAAAGACATTCTTACGAGTGTCAGAGGAATTTTGGTGGCCACACCTCCATCGATGGCTTGCCAACTATATTCGCTTTTTCGAACAGTGTCAGCGCATTAAGCCTGCACCGTCTAGCAGTGCTTCACTGAAGCCGCTACTGATTCCAACGGATCGTTGGAAGTCAATAAGTCTGGACTTCATGTTTGGCATGCCGCCCGATCACTAGGGTAGGACGGGGCTCGTCGTCTTTGTAGACAGACTGAGCAAAATGGTGCGTTTAGCACCATGGAAAACATCGATCACAGGCAAGGAGGCAGTTCTCTTGTTCTTGGATCATGTTTACCGACTACACGGGACCCCCGAGTCCATATAATCGGACCGGGATTCACGTTTTACGTCTGGTTTTAAGAGAAATGTATTCGAACTACTAGGTAGCAAGCTCCAATGGTCGACTGCAGATCATCCCCAGACCGATGACCAAACAGAACTTGCCAATCGGGTCGTGGCGGATGTCTTACGCACTATAGCAACTCTTAAAAAATGGAGCAAACAATTGCCATTTGTGGAGTAAATAATTTTGTTCACGCCGCAGCGGGTGAGACACGATTTATTTTAAAGGACTGCGCCATCCTCGGACGCAAGTTTCGTTTGTGCGCAGCCTGATTCTTAGTGGGGGGGGCGCTCACTATTTTCGGTGCGAAAGAGGGACATAGTTTCGTCAATATGACGATGACCTGCGAGGGTATCATGTCAACGACAGAAACTTTTCCTGGTGACCCTGTCAATTTTGCAGTGGTCAATAAAAGTACGTCCTATGACCGACCTCGCGGCGGTGTCATACGCGAGTTTGATGCTAAGGCGTGAGCGAGGCTCAACGCTTTGTGAATGAGCAGTTAGCCATCACATGAAAAGTCCGTGACGCGATGGCATTCGCTTTTGACGAGCAAAAAATAATATGCGAACCGAGATGGTCGCAAAATCAATGAGCGCTTTAGAATGGGTGAAATGTACTATTAAGTACTGCTACCTAAAAATGCAATTTCTATACTACCTGGAGGTATTACGAAGTTGTTGTCGCGTTTCATTGGGCCCTTCACGGTGGTAGAAGAGGTTAAAGACCTAAATTGTAGGCTCACCCTTCCCTCGTATATGAAGACGCACTCCGTATTTTACGTGGGTCGTCTGAAACGGTATATAGACCCAAATGAGGTCACATGTCCCCATCCGTCTAAGGAGACCGATGGTGACGCCGAATGTGAGGCGAGCGTCGTTCGGGTGAGGGAGACGGAGAAGGCGAAAAAATTTCTGCCGACCGACTCCTCCCACCACGAACAGGACTCATAGAGCAAAGGAAATCACGCGAGTAACGCGGATCCCTCAGCATTATCTTCTCCAGAAGGTTTAAGCGAGTCTTCAGGCGTTCATAACCCTGACGAGCCTTCGCTCGGACATCATTAAGATCCGAGGTCCGTCGCAAGACTTGACCCTCGAGATCCACAATGCGTTGTTCGGCAGCACTTAACGTCTGCGACTGAACGGACAAAGGTAAGGCAGCCGCGAGTAGGTGGGCAAGATCGCCACTCCTATCGGGCGCTGCCTGCACTGATGGATGCGAGTGGAAATCAACGCTTCCTTGATACGGGGTTGCTTGCCCACCGCTCCGTGAGGCAAAGGTATCAGATCGTCGTCCAATGGAGAGGTTACCAAAAGAGTTTTGACTTCTGGGAATAGATCGATACCCTACGTATTAATGTGCCCGGCTTTGTGGCTGCCTATGAAAAGGAGCACCAACTGAGGCCTCTTCGCTAGTCTCGAATGGACTAGCAGAAGCAGCGTTGCGAGAAGAAACAGGGTTTACAGTACCACCCATAATTCTTTAACACGCAAGCGGGCGAAATTAATTTGTTGCGACCGCTATACCATCGCATCGGAATGCGGATGAATGCGGCGCGTGAATTTTGTTTCGTATTGATCGGGCGTTTCATTTGAACGCAACACGACCGGGATCGAAAAAATACGCCCAAACGATTTTCCATGAGCCTTCCACGATGAGCGTCTAGAAGAGCGCGCTCTAGGAGCGACGCATTTGGCCCGATTGAATGAGGCCATTAAGATGGAGGCTGGATCGGTGATATGCCACACGTCACATAGCCACGTTCAAAACGACTGGCTTGTGACACCGACTGAGCACGTTCACGTGTCGTCGGCGGAGCTTTAGGCTCCGAATCCTCTATGTCAGAACCATTATGGATAATGGACTGAGCAATCGACGTTGTGGTTTTACCCAACGAAGAAGCGGTTGCGCCTTTATGGGTAGTGCTCTCATTAATGGTCGCTGCGCTGTCAAGCGCAGACGACGAGACAGCATTGGAAAACTTTGTTGTCTCCGGGTTATGAGCAATGAGTGAAGTTTGAATGGGGAATAATGTGCCATCATCGGGTGATGACAACGGTGTTGACTCATTGAAGTCGACAATGAGCGACGTATTGACATCCTCACTGTTAAAGTGGGATGGTTCCTTAAGCCCACTTAACGCGACAGCAGCAGTAGCTGTCGGCGTTTCGACTGAGGCCTTCGACACTGCCGGCGCGTTAACGTGGTGCGTGCGCTTGGCGCGTGGTTGAGTGGGTGTCTTCGCGGACGACCCACCAACGTGGCCCCTTTTAGGTGGCATTTTTGGCGCCGTGTATGTAAACACAGGTCGCTAGAGTGAATGAGAAAACTAGCGGCGCGTAAAGCAGCTCGCAGTTCTTTCTTCCTCTTTGACGAATTTTAAAACGTAACTTCGTTCTTAAAGGGAGAGATGGTGTAACGGGGTAAAGTTGCCCTAATGTTACACAGTCCCCGTTAAGTACACTTATTGTACAGAAGGGGATGGTCAATTACTTAAAAAAATTAATTTGACCCACCACGCAAGAGAAGACGGTCTTACCGCTTCCCTGCTGTGCTAGGGTGCGTGCTTAAGTAGAGCGTGGCCGCATTAAGACGTGCCCTCCTACAAAACCCTTCACGCGTCGCGTGATAGCATTCTTGAGAGGCTGGAAAGCTCCCTCTTTCTTCATCCAACATGTCCATGCTAGATGGAACGTGCGTAACCTCGAAGTATTGCTTTGAGGACGCGATTTACGCGTTCCGTCAGACCATCTGTCTCTGAATAACCAGAAGTTGAAATAGTCAGCCGTGTTTACCGACGATGCACATAAGAAATAGTATTTCACTTACATCCCATATGGAAAAAGTGGCATCTATGGAATTGCTAATGTGAGGGCCCACTCACTGGCTCTACCACCTAGCTTAGAAATGGCTAGAGCCACCTTTTATTGCTCGATTTGGACCATGGCCAAAGTTATGGCCATGCTTATTTGCCTGATCCAAAGAAGGAGACTTTATCCTTCTTTGCTGCAGCGAATATACTCTTCTTTAGATTTGCGTACAATCTTGTGCTGTCGCACAAGTGTAAGAACCTGACGAACGTAAGTTTTATGAACTCCCACGTCCGTCTTTCCGTCCATGACCCGGCAATGACGAATACATCGGCCAAATAATTCGGTGCGAATTCTCGCACCGGTCTCAACAGATATGTTACGCATCTTTTGAATGTTGCAGAGGAGTTACTAAGCCCCTGTGACATTAGACATTACTAGCCATTCCGAGAGCATAAAACTGGGAGTGCACACTGCTATGTGCGGGATGTCCCGTTCACGCATAAGGATCACAAAAATCCATCCATCAGATCCATAGACGAAAAGGTGGTACTCTTAGACACACCATCTATGATTACGGCTTTTCTAGGTATCGGCGTTTGAACAGGTACCGTTGCAGTATTCAGTTTATCGAATGCGTGCACTATCCACCACCCTCCTGTGGTCTTTCGCACACATAAGGTCGAAGAGCTATGTGAGGGGTTGTCTCCCTTACATGGCCCGCTTTTTATCGATCGACAAAGAACTAATCGATCGCAAGTACTGTTCAGGAGGCAGTGGCCACTGCTTCATTACACAGTACTTCGAGCCTGGTTTGAGCTCGATCTCATTTCGAGTGCCTTTATTCTTAGGCAACACGCACCGAACTGTTCAGGGAATACATCCCTGAATGCAATCAAATCCTTGTATAAAGGATTTGTCTAAAGTGACTCCCAGGATTGAGTACTATATCTCTCAATGGGAGTCTTCACATCGAGGACACATTCGTCCATCGATGAGCTGCTGAGAACCCGTTCGTTCTCTGCATAAATCACCGCAGACCGAATATCGGTTACGTATTCGTCCCTTGTGACAAGTACGCGAATCTGCTTGATTCTACCACTATGCAGATCTCTCAAGAACCGCTTGGGTTCAAGGGTTGCTAATTGAAATATCTCCGAAGTTAACTTCGGAGGCGCATACAGATCATATACACTCTTGATCTGTCAAGACAATCAAGATATTCAATGTCTCGGTTTCTACCTGCGATTTATCCGCAGGCTGCCGAGGGATTAATCCCTCGGGATGCTGAAGTCTTGTCACTTCAGCATTAACTATTTGAGGAGATTTCTCATCAAGTACGTGGGGACTTATTACCTCAACGTCTAATGAGTGTGATTGCGCTATCACAGTTGTGTCCTCAACGGTCGAGTCTCTACTCGACCTAGTATCATCGTGTTGTCTTTTCTGAACAGGCGGTATGTTCCTTTAATGTCGCCCGCTAGGCGTACATGCATGCCTCAATCCAATTGACTTATTCGAGTAGTGGACCTTCGGCGCTGGCTGTGCATTAGCACACCGCCGATAGCTGACTCCACAGGGTGAATACTAATCCCACTGTGATTTTGTGCAGTCGTACTAACGACCGTACCACAAGTTAGGCCATCGCACTCACTCGTAGTACATCCACACGCTTGTGGGCGCTCCGGGACGTTCATCAGATGGCCATCTGATGAACAAGTGGCAGGCATCCTTACGGATCGATGCTACCAGCTTATCCTTGCCTCATATTTTTTGAGCCAAGGTAAACCTAGAATTACATCAAATTTGTCATCCAAGCCAAATACGATGAAATCATCATCGTACTGTAAATCTCTTAACGTGTAGTGAAATTTCGCTACGCGTTTCATTACTGTTATCGCTGCGCCCGTTGCTAGACACATTGTCATCCTCGTTGGAGGGATGTCGCGCTCAACATATTTGAGGCTTCGACCTTCTAGTGACTGGCGACGAATAAAGTTATTTGACGCCCCACAGTCCACTAGGGCACTAAGTGACAAATTATTTGTCACTTTTAATTTCATGGTGATGAGGGAAACCTCATCATCAGGTGCAGAGATAATTAATGATTGTGTATCTGGAGCAACATTAGTCAAGAGATTTGCAAATTCTCTTGAGGTTGCTGGATCAGTAGGGCGTTGTGCCCTTACTGTCCCCGACCGTTTTTTGGCGGTCCGCTTCGCTGTTGTGATTTCGCAACAACGTCGGACCCGCGACCGTTGCCCTTTTTAGCATTCATTCCAAAATTACGTTCAGTTCTTCTCCGTACTGTGCGTTGGGCACAACACTCATGAGCGTAGCGACCTAACTTTTGACAGCGATTGCATTTCTGCAATTGCTTATTGCTCGAAAAGCGAGGTCTCTCGCTTTCGACATAACAGAGGTCCATTGGTTCTGGACCTCCAAGCTCGTGTCGTCTTGGAGGACGATACGATGACGAACTAGCTTGTGCCTGTCTCAAGCTGATGTCCTCCTGTTCCACAACGGATATTGCGTCTTCAAGCGTATCCAATTCCAAACGGAACAGGTGGGTCTTTACGGGACCATCCGTAAGACCTTGCATGAATACCGTAACCAACGTGTGTCCATGGACTGAGTTATTTGTTATACAACTCGCTAAGAGTCGTATGTGCTTGGCATATGCGAGAACATCACGCTTGTCTTGCTTGAGTTTCAGAAGCTCTGAACGAGCTCTGGACTCAGCCCTAGGCGGTTTTAACGTCTGTTTGAGCCGGGCTTTAAAAGCCTTGAGCGACCCAAAGACATATGGGTCGCGCAACTAAAAGCCTAGTGCTCAAGTTTTGGCCCGACCTGCCAAATTTGACTGAGCAAATGCGACTTGCATTTCCTCGCCGACGATGTGACGAGCCCTTATGGCATCGTCCAACTCGACAAACCATCTTAAGAGGGAGTCTTCTTCGACTCCCTTATACTTAGAGCTGTCAATCTTTTAAGGTTTCCAGACGACGCGTGTGCGACATCCCATATACAGGGGTCTGTGCCTGTTCCAACTTCAAGAGTTCTGCCTGTTGAGACCTTGCTGAATCAGCAAGGCTACCTTCTCCTTCGCTTCGTCAAGTTGATGTTGTATGAACTTTGCGATGGCTGAATGGAGGGCATCTTTGTCCAGACCGGACAGCATGGCCAATATGGCAACGTTCACTACGGTCGAACTCATTCGTTCGACCGCACTCCTTTCTATGTCACTTAGAAAGGAGTTGCTATCACGCGAAACTTGAGCGTGTTTCAATAATCATATAACTTGTTCATGTTAGATAATTGAACTGTGGTCCTTGGACGGACTACAAAGTGCTACCAGGTGTAACGGGGCACTGCCGACTTGTACTGCTTCAGTACAAGTCCACTTCGCACTGCCTCAGTGCGAGTGGTGCGTCACGTCATTTCACGTACATTAGTTAGTGCAGAGGAAGACTTTCTTTAAAACACTAGCTTTAAAGAGGGTTGATTAAAAACTGTATTAGTATAATTAAATTCTTCTTGTCTATCTACTTAAAACTAACTTAATTATATACTAATACTGAACATGTAATAAAGTCGTATCTGTCTCTCTCTTTGCGCGCGTCCAGTGCTGACTGGCGGAACAAGTAGATGTAATGGCCGATATCTACCAATGAATAAGCTTTTCGAATATTACTATGTAAAGTAATATTTTCCAATATTCTCTACCTTTTAGATAATATATTAATTAACAACCTTTCAGTGTTAATTTCATGTAACGATACACCCCGTTACAAACATAACATATATAATTGTAACTGAACTGAAATTTTTATCCCCTAAGCGAGGTTATGAGACCCGAACCCGCACCTGTCGTATAAACTTCTTTTGTCATGCCTCTTGCTCCTTCAGGTTTCCATCAATTGCAACAGCAAAAGAAGCCCTTGAGGCTCACGCTGAAATTGACAAGTACGATGTCTGTACGATCCGCTTAATAAGGTTTGAGAAGGGGGTGAAAAAACCCAATGAAGAGCGTGCTGTTGGGTTGCAAAACCCTCAACATCTCTCCCAAATTTCCAAAAATCGATTCAACGCATTACCGAAGAGTACCAACAGGCACCACCACGCTTGGAAAGGCTGATGGACGAGACTTTAGAAGAAATAGGGGCGAGTTTCAATGCAGCAGCTGTTTTATTAAGGTTCTTGTCATGTACGCCATAATTTTTCGACCCTGTGCTTCGCCGTGGTCGTGGCACACCTGCGGGGTCCTCCGGGATATAAGAAGCTATGCAGGGACGCTCTGTTCGTCGCGACTTGTCACTTTCGAGCATACCACAATTTCAGAGGCGGAAAATGGTGAAACAAACAACTCTGATGGCGCATCAGATATCGGTGTACCTCTCGGTGAAAGGACACCGGCTCGACCTACTTGCCAGCGTTGCTTCCAGGTTGGTCACACCAGGGCCAGTCAAAGGTACCCCCTCCGTCCATCTACTCACTGAATTAAAAATAATGGACTGAAAGCTCTAATATGGTAAACGGCGACTTCAACTGGTATAGTATTTGACTGATGAGGTCATTTAAAACTATAATCTATACTATAGAATAAAAGGATCCTCTTAACTCCAATATGGATAATAAAAACTCCGGTGAAGATAATGTCTCCCTAATTCTAATACCATTTATTGAAACGGAGCTCTTAAGTCAGAACGGGGTGTACCTTTACACAAATATTAATTCCTTAAAGAGAAATAATAAATAGGGAATTGCTGCGGACACACATAATTTATGCTATGGACATACCTCTAAAGATATAATTTTGTCTCCAGGCTTAAATCTCCGCTATTTTAGATAAAAACAAAATCACGGATTTTTTAAGAATCCTTTTAATCGACCATCAAAATCTACTACAAAACTTCCTTTGTGTAGAAGCAGGCACATTTGGCAAGCTAAAGGAAGCATACTTTTCTATCTCGGCCAGTGCAACGGGGTGTTCCGTTACATAAGTTTTATTTCCTAAGAAAGTAATCATTAAAATATTATGTTCTATGAAGGGAAATAAGCAAGGAAGTATAAATATCTTTATTACTTATTTGACTTAATTGTTCCAATATTCCCAAATCTGGTAATATTGACGCAATAATAATTGGTTCTTTTGATTGGTTGATTAAGTTTAAATATGCTCCGCCAATCGTTATTAGACACAATTGTGCGGTGCGCAAGGAGGCGCCATACATAGTTTGATATGAATATAATAAGTTGAGTAGTGGATTGAAAATCGTTACGTAGGAAACTAAATATGTTAGTATAGTTTTACTTTTCTCTATTCTAAAGCCTTAGTCTAGACCCTTAAAGCTAAGTTTCTTAGCTTCATAGAAACCTTCCTCTGCACTCTTGTGTACGTGAATTTAAGAGGCACCTCACCTACAATGTAATCAGTGTAAGGCTAAGTAGCGCTTGATTGTGTCAGTAAAAGGTGCCTGTTACACCTGGTAGCACTTCGTAGTCCGTTTAACGACCTACGTCCAATCGCATCCGAATTGGAGCGAGCTTTACCGATGGTCGAATTCGCCATCAATAATTGGGTGTATACCGTTCTTCGTGAATGGCTTACGTAATCTACGCATACCCACCCAATTGGAGGGATCCTCTAGTTTAAGGGTGTGTGTGTGGACTCGCACGAGCAAAACCATTTCTGGCTCATGTTCATCACGCGTCGAAGTTAACAACGACGCGAGTGATGTCGATGTCGAAGCAGTCGACATCGAAGATGAGAAAGATGTCATGGCAGTACGCACAAAGTGCACTGAAAAGACAAAACAAATGAGTCAGCAGAGGAATTTCTGCTGGCTAGAGAATTAGTAATCCGTTTCGTACAGACTTCCGCTGCTGACGCAGTGGACCGTCAGAAACGGAACGCAGACAAACATGAAAGAGCAAATGTTCATTTATTCCAAATTAATGACCTGATACTACTCTCTACGGTAAACTTACCTAAGCGTGTAGTCACTAATGTGAGTAGCAGTAAGCTACTACCCAAGTCCATTGGGCCTTTCCGTGTACTGCATCGCAGAGGCATTGCATAGTGGCCGAGATTCGGTCGGCGACAGTCTTCCCTGTGAACGAACGCTCTCTTAGATAGAAGATCTCTCTCTAAAGCTCAATTTTTCAATAAAATCTTACTTAATATATATTCACAATAAAATTACCACGTAGGATACGTTCGCATCCTACGTTTTGGTTGGGTGGCTCCGCCCGTACCATCAGTACGCGGTTTCTTCCGAGGACGGATCTGACTACCTTTTTCAAGAATCCTTAAAAGATGCTTGTGGTCACGAACCTGATTCTCATGCTGATTCTGGAGATTCTCATGTCGGGTCCGAAGATCCTTGAAATCGCGATGAGCTGACGACAGCTCATCACGAAGAGCGTGACAATTCCGTTCGTATTCCAAATGGAGTACGCACCCTTCAATTGGTTTTGCAACCGTTCGATAGAGTTAGCTTGCTCCGTCTGCTTTAACGAGTGACGCATGCCGCACTCGTGTTCAAGACCCTCCTTCAATACATGGAGGTAGCGAGCGAGTTTGTCGATCTTCGACTATAGATCCGACACACGGGTCGGCGCGAGAGTTTAGGTAGACGATCTGAGAGTCACGAATACAAAGACCGCGTCTGTGGATCAGTTCCTCGCTGATATGGAGGTACTCGAATTAAAGAATCTCGGCGTACTATCCAAATTTCTGGGTACGCGATTTCTGCAATGCGATGACGGAAGCGTCTAAATAGACCGAGAGATCACAATGATGGAAATGCTTGATAACCACGCCCTGTGAACGTGATAGCTGATCGTGGTCCGATTGAAATTAATGACCCCCACACAACCGGACGATCACTCGGTTCTTCTAGAAATTTCAGTCACTAGCTGGAAGTCTGTCATAAATATCGCATTGTGCTCGACCAGATATCTCGTTTATGGCTTACAAGATCACACTTCGCTGTCATGCTCCAACCGTGGGAGACTGGAGCTGGCCAAGAGTGTGGCATGGTATGTCAGCGTTACGCGTGCGACATGTCTCCTTCTGAAGCCTGATAACGAGCATTAAAATTCCACTTCTGCTGGTGTTGTTAAATACGGATCCTGAGCTTAAACGCGGAAATCGATTAGTGCTGTAATACAACTCGGTAACGGGATGATAGCTGGATGGCAGTGCCGAAAGCAGAAATCTGTTGCTTTATCGACCGCAAAATCCGAGCTCTTGGCAGCTGCTACTGGTGGCGTGGAGATATTAGCGCGTGTTGGAGTTAGGTATGCAAATCAGGATACCAGTCGTACTTCGCATCGATAAGAAGGCAACGATCCAGCAACTTGACAGCGAAGCAACGTCAGCGAATGGGAAATAGGTTGATAATTAACTTAAGTTTCTACGCGACTACACGTCCAAGGACACGATGAAGATGAAGTATCCAGAGACGAAGGCAATGATGGCCGATATGCCTACAAAAGCGCTACCACTGTCTCGAACCTGTAACGGAGTAGCCCGTTACATAGATATTATTTCCTATGAGAAGAATAAAAAAAATCAGATTAGAGGATATAATAAAGTACGACGAATTATTAGGGAGCCGGTATAGCCAAACACCCCTTTCGGTATAGCCACAGACCCGCCACAGACCCCTTTCGGTATAGCCAAACACCCCTTTTGGTATAGCCACACCCTCAGCTTACACCCCTAAATAATTTGATGTCGCCACATACCCGGCCCACACAACTAATTAAGTCGGTAAGATGTATCGTCCGCCACACATACTAATTCCAGGTGCGACTACAGCTCAAATCCTCTTGTGGAGAAGGCGGTCGTACTCAGGAGAGCAATCGATTGCTTATTACTAGGACGCTCGAGATGCGACGGCGCTGGGCTCCGTAGTACCAAAACCAAGGATGCGTTATGATCTGCCACCGCTGAAGTATGCGATGAAGATAATGAAATGTCCGTCGACAGAACTCCTGCTGAAGCTGCGAGTAAAACTTTAGTTGGGGCTTTGAAGGTCGATGCGTCGCCTCCGGCTGTGCTATGGCAGAGCGAGACGGATCAAATGCTTATGGTAGAGTTTGTGGAAAAGTTTTGCGTCCTCATCAACGGGAAGGAGTGAAATTTATGTATGCTTGATTGTGTGCATCGCGTAAAAGGTTTCGACGGAGAAGGGTGTATATTAATTATAGACATGGGCCTTGGAAAGACCATGCAGAGTATCCCGTTGATGTATATGATGCTGGTGACGGGCATGGACATGAAGCCGATAGTAAATCAAGTAAATGTGGTGCGTCCGACACTACTAGTGAAGAATTGGGACGATGAAATCATCAAGTGGCTGCACGGACGTGAGAAAACGGTGGCTTTGTATGAAGCACAACGTGAGACAGTGGATCAAGGGCATTAATCAGTACATTGGTGGAAGTAAGAGACGACGACCTGGGTTTTCTGCTCACGTGCTGATCATTTCGTATGAAACATTTCGGATGCATGCTCCTAAATTGCAGCTACAAAAGAGTGCTACGATTTGCTCATTTGTGATGAAGCCCGTCGACTAAAAAAATACAAGCTCACAGATTAACAAGGCGCTGTCATCGTTGGCGCACACCGATGCTAAATAATTTGAAGAAAGTTTTTGTGATGGTCAAATTTACCATTCCAAATATTCAAGGCACGCCAAGCGAATTTTAATAAAAATACCTTGGGTCATTATTGACTGGACGTGAACTAAACTCAACCGACCGGGAACGGCAAGTGCCCTTGCTTCAGTACCCACCTACATGAGCGCAAACAAGCCACATCTTCCTAGTCTTCCGTATTTTGTCAGCCTTCTTGCGTAATTTCTTCGTTGAAAATCCCTTGCTACGAAAGGGTTTAATTTGCCTTCCTCGCTTTCTCATGGGTCTCATTAATGTGTTCTGGGGGTGGAGCAAGCGGCATGATGAAGACTTGGTAACGGGCCTATTGCGCGACGCCTAATCGTGTCTTGAAACGATTGGCGGCTGATTTAAACTTTAATAAACCAATCAATTGAACTATTGCCGTATTGCATCCATTTTTCCAAATTTGGTTTATATTGGAACTATTAAGTTAAAATTGATAAAATATAATAATTTGGGAGTGGTATAACCGCACACCCCTAAAAAATCAAAAATATTGAGGAAACAGAATTTGTTACAGTGTAAATGCTTTTGCGTTTCTTTCAGGGTGTGCTTTTCTACAACTCCGCCAACTTAAATACTTGTTAATCATTAATATTTTAAATCCAGTAGATAGAAAATCGTTATAAAAAACTTAATAAATTAATACAGTTTTACTTTTTCCCTATTCGAAAGCCTTAAAATTTACCCTTCGTAGCTAAGACTTCTTAGCTACTTAGAACATTCCTCAGCACGTCGTGTACGTTAAGTAATCGAGGCACCCCACCTTCACTGTAATCAGTGTAGGTAGACTAGTACTACTGTCAGTAATAGCAAAAGGTGCTTCACTACAGTATCCATGAACTCAGTGAAGCCATTAAGTAGTGCTTAAATATGAAGCGGAATCGATCTAAGTGGCCGATTGGTTAAGCACTAGAACTGGGACTGAGAGGTACGTGGATCAATACCCGCGAAGGGTACTATGACACATCGCCGGAGATAGGCTAATAAGCAGACAAGCGACCATCCAACGGGTGGCCGCCCTGCCAACCCGCACCGAACGTGTGCGATAGTTGTGTAGGAGGAGGCCCTATAGACGAAATTCCCCATAGTGTACTGAGGGGTGCGGGGTTCCAAAAAGAGAGCTTCGTCAAAATTGAATCTTAAACATTGAAGCGGGAGAAGCTTTTGGGTGTTAATTCATTTTCTTTGTTCGGGTTGTGTGGTGCGCCTCAATGGCGGATTCACTCGCAACATTAGATTCCGAGAGCCACCAATGAATGATCGGAAAGCATGGAAAGATCTACGTGACTCTTCGTAAAGCATGTAAAGATATCAACAAGATAGATGCCTCATAGCTTTAAAGCTAATATATATTCACTTTTTCATCCTGTAACGGGCTAAAGTTGCCCTATGTTACACGAACCCGTTAAGTTCACTTTTGTACATTACGGGATTATCAATTACTTCATGTGAAGTATTTAGACCATCCACTTGGATGTGGTGCACAAAGTGACCCAGGCCTCAAATTGGGCTTACTCGGCGCTAATGGCGGACTAAGGCGTTCCCGTCATGGGCGATCTTAAAGACAAAGATTCGCCCCATCAGCCGCTGAACAACGAAGTGTTGCCTCAGACGCGCTTCTTTGGAGCGCGACAGGCGAAGCGGTCTCTGCAAGAATATGTGCAGGAGATGCGCTAGCTGTCCGTTAGTGTGGGTCCTTTACCGGAACACATTAAGGTGCCAAAGTTCATGAACGGAATGCAGCACCGCCCGTCGCGACAAGCCCTTTTAAAGAGGTGCCGTCGACGGTGGAAGATGCAATCCAAACTGCCTTAATAAAGGAGCAATTCTTCAACAGTGCCTCGGCGACTGCTTGGAAAAAGCTAGTCGGCCGAGAGGTCGGATGCCACTCCAATGGATTTAGGCAATGCAGACGTAGTCTGCTACAAGTGCGTCAAGCGCGGCAATACGATGGCTCCCTGCTACGTCAGAGTCCCTGCTGGGGCTAAAAAGCCCAGCAAGACGACTCTCAATTCAAAGGGCGATGGCAAGAACCAGCGTGCGAGACGCATGAGTTCTGGATCGACCACTGAGGGGGATGGAAATGCAGGAGCGCAGTAGGGGCGGGATGCCCTACTGATGCGGAATCTAAAGCTACTGCTAAGTTCAGAGTTATCGAACAAATGGGTAGCATAGTCCCTGAATCCTCGAATTTCGAACCTCAACCCTACTGGTCTATAGCGCTCAAGTACGAGGCTATATCCATGCGATGACCCTTCTCTACATTTGGGTGCATTACAGAACTTTGTAAAACATTGCGGTTCTTAAACAGATACCGGCAAAGGTTGAGTCGCTTTGCCAGGATGGCAAGCGAGAAGAGGAAAACGTTCGTTTAGCGAACGACGCGCTCGTAAAATCGTGAATTCTAGTTGTACTCGCCTTCAGGTTTAGTGACGTGGCCTGCAGAGAAAAATTCACGGTGCTAGGTATGGAAAGTCCGTATGACCTCACTCTAGGCATGCCATGGCTGGGAAGACACCAACCATGGATTGACTGGCGTACACGCCCAGCTGCTAGCTCTACGCAGGACACCAGAAAGGATTTGCTCATGTGAAAGGCTTATGCAACTGATGCGGTGTACAATTCAGTTGAGGGTGGGTTGACGGGATGTCAAACGTCACCAAGTCCTTCTAAGCTCGGATAGACTTGTGTAGTAAAAATGATGACGACAAGTAGTCATGAGTCCAATGGTCCTGCACAGAGCTAAGAGCATGTGGCAGTAGACAGCGAGCTGACAAGAAGTCAAGCGTCACAAGAAGTCAAGCATCACAAGAAACGGCACAAAGCCTAGAGCCTGGTGCGGTTGGAAGGGGTGCATTAGCCGAGCGAGCAACGGCACGTCAAAGGTCGTGGTGACTCGAAAAAACGAGTACCCAACAGATAAGGATGATCAAGGGCAAGTCAAAGCGAGTGACATTTGAATCAGTCCCAATAAAAGAGGACGACCCTTCAAACGCGATGTTCGAGGCCGTCGAAGACGAAATGGCGAGGAGCAAATAACTTGGAGATGTCGTGGGATCTGTCCCTGCCCGAACTTAAGGAAGGAAAGATCCACGAGATAGTCGCACCAGCTCCAGAGGAAAAATTGGTCGGCTTTTGCTTGTCGTTCACAATGGACAAGACTGTCTTGGAGACTGACAAGAAGATACAATTCGCTGCTCAAGGCTAGGATGCTTTGAGAGACAGCTCTTTTTTCAATTCTGTGGAAACATCGTGATGTATTCCCAAAAGAAGTGCCGAGCCGCCTACCGGCCAATACAGGCATCGGGCGCGAATTGATTTGGAACCTGGCATCAAGTATTGTGTGACCAGGCAATGGTCGTTACCGAAAAAACAAGTCGATTATATAGATGAATACTTCAACAAGAGAGCCAAGGCGGGATATGTACGTGGGAATAAGTCGCCTCACTGCAGCCCGACCTTTTGTAAGTGTAAAGCCACAGGTAGATTACGCGTCGTTCACGCTTACAATAAGCTGAATCCGGCCACCATTCCGGCGCATACACCAATCTAACGAAAAGATGTCTAGTTGAACTTCATGGGAAAGCCAACTACAGTTTCCGCGTTAGATTAAAAAGATATTCTTATCAGGTCTTCATGAGAGAGTCCAATGTAGCCAAAACGGCAGTAAGCATTATGCTTTGCTACTGGCTTGTGATGCTCCAAGCTTCGAAAACGCACTGGCGGCATTCAACCGAGTGGTGGCTCACGGATGAACGAGTACTCAACAGATTAGGACGATCAAAGGCACGTCTTAACGAGTGACCTTTGGATCAGCCTCTAATTAACAGGGCGGGCATTCGAACGAGGTGTTCGAGGCCGTCAAAGACAAAATTGAGGAGGCATCCTCATTCGAGGTGCTCCGGCAAGTCTTTAAATGTGCCGAGGAGATAGTAAATCCCCCGGAAATGTCGTGGGATCTGTTCCTTGCCGAATTAAAGGAAGGAAAGATCCACGAAATAGTCGCACCAAATCCAGGAGAGAACTTGGTGGACTGTTGCTCGTCGTCCACAATGGACGAGAGCGTCCTAGAAACGGACGAAAAGAAGCGGTTCGCTGCTCAACGCTGGGATGCCTTGAGAAACAGTCCGTTTTTTGAGGTTCTGTGGAAACATCGCGATGTGTTCCCAGAAGAGGTGCCGAGCCGTCTACCAGCAGATAGGGCATCGGGCATGATATACACCTCAAACCTGGCACCAAGTATTGTGTGACCAGGAAATGGCCGTTTCCGAAAGAGCAAGTCGATAATATCGATGAATTCTTCGACAAGCGAGCCAAGGCGGGACATGTGCGTTTGAGCAAATCGCCTCACTGCAGCCCGACCTTTTGTGTGCGTAAAGCCACAGGTGGATGGCGCGTGGTTCATGCTTATAATAAGCTGAACACGGCAACCATACCGGCGCAAACGCCAATTTCGCGGAAAGATGTCTTGTTGAACTCCATGGCAAAGTCAACTATCTTTTCCGCGTTGGATTTGAAGGATAGCTACTATTACGTACTCATGAGAGAGTCCGATGTAGCCAAAACGGCAGTAAGTACCCCAAGCGGTATGCTTCGGGAGTGGCTTGTGGTGCCCCAAGGTTTGAAAAACGCACCAGCGACATTCAACCGAGTGGTGGCTCACGGATGAACGAGTACTCAACAGATTAGGACGATCAAAGGCACGTCTTAACGAGTGACCTTTGGATCAGCCTCTAATAAACAGGGCGGGCCTTCGAACGAGGTGTTCGAGGCCGTCAAAGACAAAATTGAGGAGGCATCCTCATTCGAGGTGCTCCGGCAAGTCTTTAAATGTGCCGAGGAGATAGTAAATCCCCCGGAAATGTCGTGGGATCTGTTCCTTGCCGAATTAAAGGAAGGAAAGATCCACGAAATAGTCGCACCAAATCGAGGAGAGAACTTGGTGGACTGTTGCTCGTCGTCCACAATGGACGAGAGCGTCCTAGAAACGGACGAAAAGAAGCGGTTCGCTGCTCAACGCTGGGATGCCTTGAGAAACAGTCCGTTTTTTGAGGTTCTGTGGAAACATCGCGATGTGTTCCCAGAAGAAGTGCCGAGCCGTCTACCAGCAGATAGGGGCATCGGGCATGATATACACCTCAAACCTGGCACCAAGTATTGTGTGACCAGGCAATGGCCGTTTCCGAAATAGCAAGTCGATAATATCGATGAATTCTTCGACAAGCGAGCCAAGGCGGGACATGTGCGTTTGAGCAAATCGCCTCACTGCAGCCCGACCTTTTGTGTGCGTAAAGCCACAGGTGGATGGCGCGTGGTTCATGCTTATAATAAGCTGAACACGGCAACCATACCGGCGCAAACGCCAATTTCGCGGAAAGATGTCTTGTTGAACTCCATGGCAAAGTCAACTATCTTTTCCGCGTTGGATTTGAAGGATAGCTACTATTAGGTACTCATGAGAGAGTCCGATGTAGCCAAAACGGCAGTAAGTACCCCAAGCGGTATGCTTTGGGAGTGGCTTGTGGTGCCCCAAGGTTTGAAAAACGCACCAGCGACATTCAACCGAGTGGTGGCTCACGGATGAACGAGTACTCAACAGATTAGGACGATCAAAGGCACGTCTTAACGAGTGACCTTTGGATCAGCCTCTAATAAACAGGGCGGGCCTTCGAACGAGGTGTTCGAGGCCGTCAAAGACAAAATTGAGGAGGCATCCTCATTCGAGGTGCTCCGGCAAGTCTTTAAATGTGCCGAGGAGATAGTAAATCCCCCGGAAATGTCGTGGGATCTGTTCCTTGCCGAATTAAAGGAAGGAAAGATCCACGAAATAGTCGCACCAAATCGAGGAGAGAACTTGGTGGACTGTTGCTCGTCGTCCACAATGGACGAGAGCGTCCTAGAAACGGACGAAAAGAAGCGGTTCGCTGCTCAACGCTGGGATGCCTTGAGAAACAGTCC
>NC_090619.1:1702329-1719517 GCF_004359215.1 Bremia lactucae
TAAGGAGACCGATGGTGACGCCGACTGTGAGTCGAGCGTCGTTCGAGTGAGGGGGACGGTGAAGGCGAAAAACTATCGGACCGATTCCTCCCTCCACGAACAGGACTTGGAGAGCGAGGGACATCACGCGAGTAAAGCAGATCCCTCAGCATTATCCTCTCGAAAAGGTCCAAGCGAGTCTTCAGGCGTTCATAACCCTGACGAGCCTTCGCTCGGACATCAACGAGATCCGAGGTCAGTCGTGAGACTTGACTCTCGAGATCCGCAATACGTCGTTCAGCAGCATGCGACTGAACGGACGAAGGTAAGGCAGCCGCGATTAGGTGGGCGAGATCGCCGCTCCTATCGGGCGCCACCGGCACTAATGGATGCGGGTGGGAATCAACGCTTCCTTGTTGGAAGGTTGCTTGCCCACCGCTCCGTGAGGCAAGGGTATCAAATCCTCGTCTTATGGGAAGGTTACCCGAAGAGTTTTGAATCTTGGGAACCGATCGATACCCTACGTATTAATGTGCCCGGCTTCGTGGCTGCCTATGAAAAGGAGTACCAGCTGAGGCCTCTTTGCTAGACTCACATGGACTAGCAGAAGTAGCATTGTGAGAAGAAACAGAGGGTACAGTACCGCCCAGTAATTCTTTCACACGCGAGCGGGCGAAATTAATTCGCTGCGACCGCTGTTTATCGCATCGGAATGCGGATGAATGCGGCGCAGGAATTCCGCCTCGTATTGGTCGGGCATTTCATCTGAACGCAACACGACCGGGATCGGGAAAATTTGCCCAAGCGATTTTCCCTGAGCCCTCCATAATTTAAAGACGCCATAATAATTATGTGCGTCTACAAGAGCGCGCTCTAGAAGCGACGCTCTTGGCCCGTTTAAACGAGGCCATTTAGATGGAGGGGGCATCTTTGGAATGCCACCCAGCAGTGATGACGAAATCTAAACTTTGCATCTGTTGAAGCAAATATGAAAAGTGCCTTTCAAGCGCCTGTTAAAGTTCTACCATTACCATTACCACAACCAAACCATAACAGGTCAATCCAGTATACAGGTAGTGCACCTCGAGCTCAAAGACGGAAAAGAGCCGAACTAAGGAAAGCTGCTGTTGGCTGTAATCTTTTGATTAAATACTTGGAACATGCTGAAGTAAAGGAATTGACGGATGGGGATTGGCTGCAATCGACGGTACAGACTTTAGGAGACGCCAAATCAATACTTTATTTAAACAGGTAGAGCGGCCATGATTGCTGCAATCAAATCGGACCAATGCCACATCTAACACAAGACGGTCGCATGACGTAGAGCACGCACCTCCTGTCGTGTATTGACTTCTGCTAATACAACTTAGCTACCAGTAATATTCCTCTGCACGTCGTGTACGTGAAGTTATCGAGCCACCCCACCTTCTATGTAATCAGTGTAGATTGTCTAGTACTGTTAACAGTACTAGCAAAGGGTGCTCATTACAGTCCGAGTTTACGAGACCTAGTGGTTCGTAGATCCCAGGAAATTACTATATAAAGCAATTTCCTCCAAATATTATCTACCTTTTAGATAATATTAATTAACAACCTTTTAGTGTTAATTTCATGTAACGATACACCCCGTTACAAGGGGGGTGATAGCCACGTTCTAAACGACTGGCTCGCATAACTGAGCACGTTCATGTGTCGTCGGCGGAGCTTTAGGCTCCGAATCCTTTATGTCAGAACCATTATGAATTATGGTCTGAGCATAAGGCGTTGTGGTTATACCCAACGGAGAAGAGACTGCGCCTTTATGGGCAGCGCTCTCATTACCTGTCGCTGGGCTTTCCAGCGCAGACGACGAGACAGCATTCGTAAATGCTGCTGTCTCCATTTTGTGAGCCATAACAGAAGTTTGGATGGGCAATAATGCGCCATCATCCTTCCTCGTGAGCTCGTTGTCCGTATCACTACTATGAGGTGACGGCAACGGTGTCGACTCATTGTAGTCGACAATGAACGACGGATCAACATCCTCACTGTTATAGTGGGATAAATCCTTTAGCCCTGTTAACGCGACAGCAGCAGTGGCTATCGGCGTTCCGACTATGGCATTAGACGCGGCCGGCGAATTAACGCGGCGCGTGCGCTCAGTGTGAGGTTAAGTGGGTGTCTTCGCAGACGACCCACCGACGTGGCCCCTTTTAGGTGGCATCTTTGGCGCCGTGTATGGATACACGTGCGCTAGAGCGATTGATTGAACTAGCGGCGCGTAAAGCTGCTCACAGTCCCTCTCTCCTCTTTGACGAATTTAAAATTGTAAATTCGTTCTTAAAGGGGGGGGGTAGTTTAACGGGTGAAAGTTGCCCTAATGTTACACAGTCCCCGTTAAGTACACTTGGTGTACTTTAGGGGATGGTCAATTACTAAATAATAGTAATTAGACCCAGCACTCGGGTGTGGTGCACATTTGTGACCAACCCTTGTGTATGTGATGCACATGGGTGCATTCACATTAGGAGGGATGACGCTAGGCGTCATCCGTTACGCGAGGTATCGAGGTATCTATAAAGATACGTTCGCAATACATATTAAGTGTTATCTGTAGAGATGACATTTTAATTGGTAAAAATAGGTATTTATATTTAATACGATTAAAAATAAATCAGTCTGAAAACTACTTCCTACTTGGTAAGTGCGCACGAGGAGCCGGTGACGACAATTAACCAGAGTGCTCAGTATGTTGGGTGAGGTCGCTAACGCGCCCACCACAACTACCTCACTGCACGCAAGGGAAGCAGGTTAAACCGCTTCCTCGCTGTGCTAGGGTGTGTGTCTAAGTAGAGCGTGGCCGCTTTACGACGTGCCCGCCTAGAAAGTAGATATAATGGCCTATATTTAACAATGGATAAGCTTTCCGAATATTGTTATGAAAAGTAATATTCTCCAAATATTTTCACCTTTTAGATAATATACTAATTAACAACCTTTAAGTGTTAATTGCATGTAACGACACACCCCGTTACAATTAGGGCGACGTTCAAGTACAGTTGACGTCCAATGCTACGAGATTTGGTAGCGAATCCTCGCGGTCAGCTACATTTTACATATGATCAATGGCACATAATCAAATACCAGTACACAGCAACGATAATCCTCGGGAGCTAGCATTTGCGTTTTGCACAAAATACGACCTCGCTGAAGCAGAAATGTATTTGATCTTTTGAACGCAATGAGTCAGCTAGCAAGCAGGCTTATGTATATTGCATTAATTGTGAAGCTTAATCAATTGATGTTAGGGTTACGATACGCTTACAAATTCCGCCTTATTAAGAAATGATAACTTCAAATAATGACCCAAACTATCATTCAAGCCAACTCAAATGCTACGAACGAGGATCTCTAAGTGATCGCTTTGTAACGCGTCAACATTGCAGTCGACGTCGTATCTCAAACATATTTCTCTGTCCAAGCTCTGGCAGCTTGTCCTTTTCAGAAATAGCATCTTGCCAGTTCTCAAAATCGTCACAACTTTGTGACTTTCGAAATTGCTGGCGGCGCCACAGTAAGCTCTCAATGCTGTATTCCCGAATAAAATACCACGGCACATCTGCTGCTGTTACTACATTCGAGACACACTCGGAGAGTAGTTCGTTTACAATACTGTCACATGCAAAAGGTTCCTGACCAAAATTCACGCGAACTTCATTGTACGAGTCCACTCCAATCGCCGGATACCAACTCGTGTATGAGCTCTCGATGCTGCCCTCAACAACAGGAGCAATCACGTCTCCATTGATGGTAAAATAGACGTGTGACTCGGTTGAGCTTATATTTCGCTGCACGCCACAGCCTACAATGTCGTTCGCACCAAATCGTGGTCCAAACAATCGACCCTGCAATAGATACAAATAGTCAAAATCTGCTTAAAGTGCTCAATGCGCAGGGTACGAAAAGCCAACCCTCGTTGCCTGGTAATAAAAGCGCCCACCATCTCCATGGTACCCATAGGTATTCCGATCCCAGCCCGGCTGTCGTCCCACAAGTGGAAAATTGACCGGTGTAAGGCTGACAGACGTCAATTCCTCCTCAAGGTGCTGCTCGGGATTGTCACCCTCCCTGTCTCGACGCACAATCTGAATTTCGTAATAGCCGCTTGCTACAAACCCAATCTGGTACACCGACTCTCCATTCTTCCCGAGGTCCCGTCGCTTAAACACGGCAACATGAAATCCTTGAGGAAATGGCACATTGGCCCGCACACATCGGTTATCGCCCAATTCATCTCCGTCAAACGCAAAGTGTACGACGTGTGAAGGTCTTGTACCTGCTTTTTGTAAGGACTGAATCCTAGAAAGCATGCACAGTCAATCAGTGCAGCCTTGCTCAGCTGCAGCAAGGTCTTACCGGTGTATTCTATTGCTGTAACGCTGACATCGCGTGGTCTGACTCAGGTCCGCATAGGACGGAACGGGTACGATAGCATGTGTCAATAGCTGAAAGATGCGGCTTTCAGTCGAATGGCGTGGAAAAAGACCACGTAGCTTCGCGTCAATGACGAGCGTGGCGTCAGCGTCTAGCGGGAAATTAAGTATTGTCCAGCGTTGAACAAAGAGGTTGCGCCAGAGACCTGGAAAGGAGGACAATAGTGTCTGAGAGACAATCGGGACGGCAACAGTCAGCGACTCAACATCGCCTACGCTTGCGTAACTTAAAATCTGGTGCAGCAATACGTCGTCGAGCGCCGCAAGGCGGCAGGCTACCCGCTTGAGCGAGGGTTCACGTGACTGCTTCATTGCGAATTCCAGAATGACCATGTATGTCAGTGAAAGGTAATCAAAGTTGAATGGTAGGATGTTCCGAGAGGCTGTTTGCGGATACAAGCGTAATCAACGCCTTAGTCGAGAAAAAAAATGACGAGATGGGCCGACCAGCCTGTTTTTTGCTCACTTTTGGTAGCCAAAACGTGAATGTTCCATGTGTGTGCACAGGTAAACTTTTAAAAGTGAGTCTAAAAAATGTTGAAGAAAGGGCAGTTCCGGGATTTAATAAATTTATTTTAGTAATGAATTCACTTCAGGAATGTTAGCAAGGAAGGAAGGAACGTGTCCGATATACATTCGAAAGCGCTAAATATAGCCCGAAGCAGCGAGTGCGACACCTGTAACGGGGTGTTTCGAAACATAAAAAAAAAAATATTATTTTCTATAAGTGGAACAATTGGTATTATTTTCTGAAAGGAAACAAGTAAAGAAGTACAAAATTATTATCTTTTTAATTTTGACTTAATACTTCAAAAATTATTAAAGTTGGTAATATTGACGCAATAAGACATCAGTTCTATTGATTGGTTGATTAAAGTTTGAATCGACCCCGCCAATCGTCACAAGACACGATTGTGCGGTGCGCAAGTAGGCTCCATATATAGTTTCTTATTAGTATATTAAAGTCAGTAGAAGATAGAAGATCGTTACGTAGGAACTTGGTATATCAATACAGTTTTATTTTTCTCTACTCTGAAGCCTTAATATTTACCTTTAGTAGCTTAGACTTCTTAGCTACTTGGAATTTTCCTCTGCACGTCGTGTACGTGAAGTAGTTGAGGTGCTGTAATCAGTGTAGTTCGACTAGTCTGTTATCAGTACTAGCAAAGGGTGCCACGTTAAACCTAACAGCACTTCGTAGTCCATTGAACGGCCTACGCACGTTCCATCCAGCATGGACATGTTGGATGAAGAAGGAGGGAGCTTTCAAGCCCTTCAAGAAGGCTATCACGCAACGCGTGAAGGGTTCACCCAGTTCGGTTGAAGGCGGGAGGCCAGCCGTTGGCGATATGCTGTTCACTCTGAACACAGATGAAAAGCATGCGGCCATAGCCGAAATCACACAACATGAGCTCGACGGGCCCAATAAAAAGTAGCCTTACTTCACCAGCAAGTCTCTCAGCACGCGGAGGTGTAGAGAGAAGAGGGTGCTCAACAATTAGAATTGTTGAGACAGCAGCATTAACATGCTGCTAGCGGGCCGACGCTTCCGAGACGACCGATAGCTTAACGATCGAAATCTCTAAGTTCAAGGAAGTCGAAGGCTACTCCCTTTAGAATGATTCGCAAGAATTAGACGACCCATTTAAGTTTGCCCCATCAATGATGATGCGACGCAAATGAAATTTGGCATGTCCAACTTAACCGGACGTGCCAAATCTTGAGCTTTAGTAGGGCTCTAGCTTCACGAACCATTTATTTTTTTGGGTCGTTTGAGGTCTTTAAAACCCGGCTCATGCAAAATTTGAGCCGCCACTTGCCGAATTCAGGGCTCGAATCGAGCTCCTGGATTTGAAGCAGGGCAAGCGTGACCTTCACTTTTATGCCCAGCATACATGATACTTTGTCAGTTGTATCGTAGGTCATCCAATTGATGAACAAACACAAGAAACTGTGTTTATTAAAGGCCTTGCAGCAGTCCAATTAGGACTCACCAGTTCCGGCTTGAATTAGAGTCGTTTCCTCGATTAAGCGGTCTCTATAGCGGAACAGGACTTCAGTCTTAAACAGGTTTTTGTGTACTCTGAAGCTTATCGTCTTCTGAGACGACAAGAAAAAATGGAGGTCCAGAACATATGGACCTCTCGTAAGTGGAGAGCGAGAAACCTCGCTCTTCAAGTCACAAACGATTGCAAAAATGCAATCGTTGTCAAAAGACGGGCCACTATGCCTATGAATGTAGTGCCCTCACGCCCAGTGCCTAATAAACACTGAGCGAAACGATCGACCTTCCGCTAGGAACAGCGGAGGACGCGGATCCAACGCTGTTGCGAAATTGCAATGGCGAGGCGAATCGTAAAAAAACCGGTTGTGTTTAAAAAGGTGGGGGGGGCGCCCTCGTCAGGCCTTTTGACGAAAGTTGCTCCTCACGTACAAAACATTGTGTGAAACTGCCCCAGGTGATGATGAGGTTAACCGCATTACCTTGATAATGAAAGTGTCACATAAATTGCCACGTCAGTCCCTAACCGATTGAGGGGCGTCGAACAATTTTATTCGACGCTAATCGCTAGAAGATCGCAGGCTCAAGTTCGTTGAGCGCGATATTCCTCGAACGAAGATGACAGTGCGCCTAGCAACAGGCGCATCTATAACAGCAAAGAAACGTGTAATTGGTATCCAATACACGTTAAAGGGTGAACAGTACGATGATAATTTTATCGTACTAGGTTGGGATGACAACTTTGATGACATCTTAGGATTACCATGACTCAGAAAGTAGTAGCGGTGCATAAATTGGCAGCATCAATCCGTGATGATGCCTGTCTCTCGTTCAACAGAGGGTCATTTGATGATTGTATTGAAGCGTCCGCAAGCGTGTGGATGTCCTACGAGTGAGTGCGATGGCCTCACTTATAGGTCGGTCGTTTGCACGATTGCACAAGACCTCAGTGTAATAACCCATCACACTGTAGAGTAAGATACCGGCGGCTATCCACAAGCACAGGCAGTGTCGAAGTTCGACCACTTGAATAAGTTGAGTGGTACGAGACATGCTTGCTTGGAAAGCAACATCCAAGAAATTTTGAAACGTCAGTATAGAAGAGGCAGTGCGAAAGACCTAAATTGTTTCGCCGTGGCAACTGCTAAAACGGTTTGGATGACCGCAGTGGCCGACAATCTTTTAAAAAGGCGAGGAGGACAAGATTTAGATTTTGATAATGTTCACAAGATATCGTCCGGTGCTAGACTTGAACTCATGACAACTATGCGGAGTGGTTAATTCAACAGACTCTAAAACAGTCGTTGTGAACCGCGAGTTACCTGACTCAGAGCCGAGGGCTCTGAGTCAGGTACAGAGATGTACCGGGTTGGAATAGATGCCGCTAAATGGTCCTGTACCTGAACGATCAGGGAGGCTTCGTACCGCATGAAGGCTTCAAGCCTTGCATGCAGGACCTCGGGTCCCTGGGAGATAATAAATTCCACGTGCTCAAGCCCGAATAAGGTTTTGAGCTTGTCATAAGCGGCGCTGTGCGCTACTGATAATTCTGGAACCTCTTCCATTTTCGTGAGAAATTAGTCTTGTAAAGACTCAGGCGTAGATTGTCTACGAGTGCTACCAGGTGTAGCGAACTGATACTGGCGGGGCCAGTAAAGTCGCGACTTACTGTGAGGTTAGTCTTCTCACGTCCACGATGCCCACTTGTTGGTGCATCGTGACACTCATACATGATGCGCAAGCGCAAATCATTGTGAGTTGGGACGACGACGACACGTGGAGTGTCACCGGGAGGGACCAGAGGTCCTGCATGCAATTAGTCTTGTGCTCGCGCTGCGTGATACGCAGAATTGTTCGAATTCATTTGGTTCGAATGATTGTTAGCTGCCGCTTTGGCGCATTCTGTTCGATATCATTAGATGGCCAGGAATGATCTCATGCTCATCTTGGCTGCTAAGGATTCCACGCTTCCACTTTTTACAGGACTCACTCGATTAAAAGTTGCGATCTCCAGTCGTAATTGCCCCATCGATGCAAAAGCCACGATATATCCAATCCAATCCGTTATGTCTGTGTACTGCCTGACGCTATTTACAATCGCAAATACGTGATTGCGAGCGACTTTGATAATTCTGCGAGCGTCTCTTCGACGAATTACTTGACTGCGACGTCGGGATGGATGCTTGTGGCAGTCATTGCAGGAGCGATTTTATTGCTCGTGCTGCTTGGCGGTGTCTTTGCTAACGTCCTCTTTCGCCATCGTCGCTGGAACGATTCGATGAAACAATACACGAATGAAACGCGGTCGGATTTCCAGTCAGTTGTGGATAATCGCACCACACTAAAACCAAGTACACACGCGTACTTTTTCAATCCGAGTCTTCACATCGAGGACACTTTCGTCATGAAAGCCGTGATGCCTATTGATGCATTCAGTGCTGGTTTTGGACGCGGTAAAGGAACGTATGCGCCATCTAGTGGGCATCTGGGCCGTGAAATGACATTCTTACGAGTGTCAGAGCTCATAGTCAGCCGCCTGTCGACGTTCAGGCGACTGTTCCACTCTCCCCGAGTCGGCCATTTCGTCCGCGGCCGGCTTATGAACCTGACGAAAACGAAGATCAAAAGACACTTGAGCGCATTACTGATGCATATTGAGATTATAGAATTTAACTGCTCGAAACGCAATTTTTTTCGACTATCGATTCGATCGTAGAGGATCTCGCTGTAGATGCGCAGCTACAGCTAGAGGCAGTAGGGAGGATACTCCCCATATAAAACTTGAGGGAATAAGTCCTCAAGAATCTGCGGAAATAAGTATCCAAGAATCAGCAGAAATAAGTCCCCAGAAACCTGTGGTCAAAGGTTACCAGGTATCTTTGAAAATAAGTTTCAAAGAGAAAACTGATACATCATATGTCTTAGTAAACAATGGAATAAGTGTAGGCGCTTATGCACTTGATCTGATAGCGCCTCCGAAGATAACTTCGGAGATAACTCAATTGCCAACGCTTGAACAGAAACGGTTCTTGCGTGATCGGCGTAGTTGAAAAGTCAACCAGATCTGCGTACTTGTCGTAGATGACAAGTACGTGGCCGATATTCGGTTGGCAATAGTATTTCCTGAGAATGAACGGGTTGTTAGCAGCTCATCAATGGACGAAAGTGTCCTCGATATGAAGACTCGGATTGAACGTGTACGTCCCAATCTTGGAGGTCTTTAAAGACAAACCCTTTATGTAAACATTTTATCGAATTCAAGGATGTATTTCCTGAAACAGTTCCGTGCGAGTTGCCTAAGAATAAAGGCACTCGACATGAGATCGAGCTCAAACCAGGCTCGAAGTACTGTGACATTCAGCAGTGGTCACTGCCTCATGAACAATTATTAGCGATCGACAAATATTTGCCGATCGCTTGGCTGCGGGCCATGTGAGGAGTCAACTTCCTCACATAGCTCTCCGATTTTCTGTGTGCGTAAAGCAACAAGAGGATGGCGGGCTGTGCATGCGCTTACTAAATTGAACGCTGCAACAGTACCGGCTCTAACGCCGATACCACGAAAAGACGTAATCATTGGTGGTATGTCAAGGAGCAGTATATTTTCGTCAATGGATCTGATTGATAGATTCTATCACATCCTTATGCGTGAACAGAAAATCCCATTCACAGCAGAAAGCAGTACAAGAGTGGCTAGTTATGCCATAGGGGCTTAATTATGCCCCTGCGACATTCAACAGATGTGTAACGAATCTGTTAAGATTTATGAAGAATTTCGCACCGAGTTATTTTAATGACTCTTTGCTCATAGCAGATCCATGAATGGGAAGTCGGACGTTGAAGTACATTGTACCCACGTCCGAAAGGTTCTTTCACTTATGCGTAAGCATAAGCTGTATGCAAATCTTAAAAAGTTTATATTCACTGCAAGCAAAATACCACTTCATCAATGCATCTTGGATAACAAGGCGTACGCCCGGATCCGGAAAAGATCAAGGCAATCACCGATTGCCCTGTACCAGTCGATGTAAAGGGATTTCGAAAGTTCCTCGGCTTAGCGTCGTACTTACACGAGTATTCCCGCAATTATACCGAAATGACAGTACATCTCTCTTCAATGTTGAAGTAAAATGAAAAGTGTCCATGAAACGTTGATTGTCAGCGTTTCTTTGAGGGTATCAAAAAAAACGCTTTATGCAATCGTCAATCCTGGCGATTGCGGACTAAGACAGACCATTTCATGTGGTCTGTGACTCCGAGCGATTTTGCAATCAGCTGTGCGTTAATGCAATATGACTCAGACGCCGCAGAGTGCATCGTCTGCTATCAGTCGTGTCAGCTTCAACCAGCTGAACGCAATTACCTAGTGTACATCAAGGAACTTCTTGCCTTGAAATATGCACTATCGAAGTGTAGGGTCTATCTCTTGGAAGATAGACTGTTCATTGCTTATAGGGACCATGCCTCTTTAGGCACGGCCGTAAATAGTCCACACCTCTCGCAAGAATGACGAGATGTTTTTCTTTCTTCGAAGAGCACAACATCCCCGTGGAATATAAACCAGGATAACTCAATTTCGTCACTGATACCCTTTCGCGCCGGACCGATTTTGAGCCGGCTGCGCAAAACAATCGTGATGATAGACCTATTGTTTCAACAATCAACCGTGAGGATAAGTCCACTGTTGCAACAATAAGGGTTCCGTCGTCAACATTGCTGGCGATGTTAGAAGAGCCTATCCAGAAGTTAAGGTTTTTAATGTTTTATTTAGGATTACCTTAGCAATCAATCACAACAATACTTGAATGGATTGTCAAAATTGTATTGATCCTTAACAGATCGAATGACAACACGCAATGGCTTATATATTACACAGTTATTGCTGGCGTCAAATTTTCGTGTCGTCATCCCCATCCATTTGGATTTGCGTTTACGCACCATGTATGAGTGCCACGATGCACCAATAAGTGCTCATCGTGGACGTAAATAGACCTATCCCACGATTAATCGCGACTTCTACTGTCCACGCCAGTATGAGTCTGTTCGCAAGTACATGCGTGCTCGCGAAGTTTGTCAACGGGTGAAGCCCAGTGCTTCATCCGGTGGTCCGTTACAACCTCTGCCTATTCCAGCAGAGTGTTGGCAGTCCCTATCTATGGACTTTGTCTTCGGATTTCCCGAAGACGATCACAAGAATAATGTATTCTTGTGTTTGTTGATCGTTTCAGTAAGATGGTCTATCGTGCTGCAGCCCCGAGTCGACCACAGCCAAAGGCTGCGCTCGTGTCTTTGTTGACACAATATTTCGACTTCATAGGTTACCCCGTGAACTGGTCTCGGATCAAGACCCTCAATTCACGGCGGAGTCTTGGCAATATCTGTTCAGATTACCTAAAACACAGTTGAAATGTCAGCTTCTGACTAAATTGAAACAGATGGTCAGAGAAAACGAGCAAATCGTATCCTCGAAGAGATCCTTCGCGAAAACGTCCACTCTTTTACGAGTTGGTGCGAATTCTTGCCGATGGTAAAGATTGCCATCAACAATTTAGTGCATGCTTCTACAAAGCAATAGCGATAATGCTATTACTGACTTTGATAACGATGCTGAAAGACCCAGCATCGAAAACAATAATACTAGTGAGAATGCTCTCTCTAATAAAGAGAGTGACATCTCCGCAGTGCGCACCGATCGCACTGAAGACAAAAACAAAACCGGGTCAGCAGGAAAATTCCTGCTGGCTAGAGAAGTAGTCGTCCGTTTTGTACAGATTTCCATCGCATATGCAGGGGACCGACAGAAACGGAAACTGACGATAATGGAAAAGCAAATATTATTGCACTTACTGTTAATGATCTAGTCCTACTATCTACGGTTAACCTACCTAAACATGTCGTGACGAATGGGTGCAGAAATATTTTTTTTTACCAGTATAGTGGTCCGTTTCGTGTACTACATCGCTAAGGCAATGCGTACATGATCGAGCTGCATCGTATGATGCGTACATATCCTACGTTTTATGTTTGGCGTCCTCGTTCGTACCATCCGTACGAGGCTTCTTCCGATTCCGACTCACCACGGAATGGTCTAAGGCGTCTGCCAAAGCCTGGCGGTCCCGAGCTAAACATGATAGTCTCGGGACAGAGTATGTATTTCACAAACTAGACGTTCTACTACGTTCTCCAAGCATGAGATCTTTTGACGAGCTGTCACAAGCTCGTTTTGAAGGGACTTGATGTGTCCTTTCGTTTAACATCTGATCAGTCGCAACTCGCGCACCTTTTTTTAACTGGTCACGAGAAATATTATTGACCGTCACCGCTAACTCGCGGCGACGAGATCGCTCGTGACAAAAATCCTACCTCAAATAGGAGAGGAATCATGATGTTGACTCGGGTCGGTGAACGAGGCGAACCCGATAATCCCTCATCCTCCACATTTATTGACGGATTCGAGTGGTGGAAAGCGTTTCCTTGTTGAACGCTTCTCGAATCACGTGAGATGAAAGGGGTTCAAACGAGATATCTCCTTCGTTTTTTTGGCGAGGGTATCCACCCTCGCATGATAGTTGGGAACCTCGTTCTGAACTGATGATGGATGTATCGTACGACAGTAAGACGAGATCCATTCTCCTTGACGGAGGGTCCATCAGAGACCGAGCGCTTTCCGCGCCCTTAAAATAATTGGAGGCTCTCAATCCCTTCTCGCATTTCACAAGAGATGAGCGTCTTTGTTCCTAAAGTTCCGTTGAATTTAGACATTAAGTTTCTGGACTTTGACAATGAGGAATGCTGTCTCGTCCTTGATTAAGGTTCGAGATATGATCTTATCTTAGTATGGCCTGGCTGGAACGCCATGAGCCATGGATTGATTGGAGGTCTAAGACCTTAGGCGCAACGCGGAATGTTCCTATCTAAGTTTTGGAGAGTCATTAATCCACATTTGCTAGGCAATTAAAGCGCTATTGGCGCAAATCACTAACCGAATCTGTTAATGTGCTAGACATTGAAATGTCTGAGTGCATTAATTCTAATCTTGAAAAAAATAATCTTGAGTCCGGCTTAAGAAAAGGGAGTGGAACAGCACGTGCTCCGTCCGGTGACACTCGTTGCAATGACAGATCGCTGAATGCTGAAAGCATTGTAGGCCTATAGTCGAGCCATTAAGGGTGAGACACGTAAAGTGGCACGTTCAAGGCCACCGAGTATAGTCGGCCGAGTTGGCACCATACTGAGTGCCAGTCGTGACACTATTGGCAATTTGCCAGGGCATAATGGGTCAGACCCTTTTAATGCACGTGAAGTGACACGTAATCGATCACTGGAAAAGAGAATTGAGTTACATAACTCCTTGTCGAATGTACGATTGGACACGAGCCCTGGTATTGAGCAAGAAAGAGATTGGAAAATTTGAGAAAGTGGATGCTCCGGCCTTTCAGAGGCGCATTATATCGACCCGGAGACAGCAGAGACGCGAAGCGTCTGTAACGTCACAAAGTGATACGAGTGAGCAGTTGCATACGCTTGTAAATGGTGTCACCTGCAACATTGAGATAGAAGTTAGCCTTGAGGCAAACCCTTCATTATGCTCATTTAGAGCTAAACGAAGTGTCTGTTGATGAGTTTCGGGCAAGCCTTAAAGGCTGGTGATCTATCTGATATGGTGGTTATTCGACCAAATATTGAGTTAACCTCATCATCGCATCAGGACGAAGCCTTCCTGGAGGACACAAAAGCTACACTTAGTGCGCGGAATGAATCATCGATCCTTAAGGATCCCACAGATCCTTTCTATTCCTTAGTTAAGGAATTAAGATGTGGTGCACCAATCCACCATCGATTTAGGTGTCCGTCATAAAATTGACTCAATTCCTGTAACCAAATACTGTGTTACACGCCAGTGGCCTTCATTCAGGAGCAGTGTGACGTCCTTGTCGACTTCTTCCGCGCTAAGCACGAGGCTGGAATGGTACGCGAGAGTAAATCTCCTCAATCGACACCGACAATTTGTGCCAAAAAGCCAAATGGTAAATGCCGCAATGTATATGCCTATAATAAGCTTAATGCTGCCATAATACCAGTACAAACCCCACTCTTAGAAAGGATTTTCTCCAGAACAATATGGTGGAATGTACGATGTACAGTGCACCAGACTTAGTTGTGGTTATTACCAACTGCTCATGTGAGCTATTGATATCCCGCTTACAGCGATTAGCACCCCAAGCGGTATGCTTCGGGTGTATCAGATCTATCGTTACATGAAATTAACACTGAAAAGTTGTTCATTAGTATATTATCTAAAAGGAAGATAATAATTGGAGAATATAACTTTACATAGTAATATTCGGAAAGCTCATCTATTGGTAGATATAGGCCATTACATCTACTTGCTCCGCGGTCCAGTCAGCACTGGACGCGCGCAAAGAGAGAGGCAGATAAGACTTTATTACATGTTTGTATCAGTATATAATTAAGTAAGTATTAAATAGAAAGGGACAGAAGAACTTGATTATATTAAATACAGTTTACTTTTAACCCTTTTTAAAGCAAGTGCTTTAAAGAGAGTCTTCCTCTGCACGTACTAGTGTACGTGAAGTGACGAGGTACCACTCGCACTGAAGCAGTGTGAAGTGGATTTGTACTGAAGCAGTAGAAGTAGGCACTGCCCCGTTGCACTAATGGTTTTGTGCTTCTGCCTACGAATGCTAACGCTTTTTTCAAGAATGTTTTAAAAGCGATTACATTACCAGAATGTGATGGACGTTTGACTTCACTCGCACAGCCTTAACTGTTCTTATCAGAATAGACATGCTACGTCGTGCTGTATTGGACAGCAAATGCTGTTGGTATTGCACTGCTAAAGATAACGTGATTTGAGATTATCGAAACTAGCTCAAGTGGTTAAGAAGTGGTGATAATGGCATTCCTCAAACTTAGCGTGAATCCAATCCCCTCAACGGAAAAGTTGAAATCGGTAACCGGTGTTAGGGTACACCAGGGCTTTGCTCCCCCCGACGCCACGTCTTCTTCCATCTTTTACATTTCTTCTAAAGGTTATCATTTGTAATAACTGTTATTACTTAGCGTAATTACCAATGACATGGAAAATTAATGAGGGTTATATAATGAGTGGATCAAAGTTATGCTGACCAGATATAACTCAATATAAGCCACTTCGGATTTTGTCCTCAAATTTCCAAAACTCGATTTTTTTGCACAGCACCTGGAAATTTACTTAGATATATTTCAGAGTACAGGGCTCCAACAAAAACAAACAAGCATTTATACCTTTGAGCAAATAGATAGATGATCAGTGACGGACGCTTTTGAGCGACGGCCAGATACAAGAAACTTTTAATGGAATCGTCCAAGTACGATTGGTTCAACCAAGCTGAATTTTCTCACACAAACAAACACCTTTCTGTTTCTCTCTAGCTTCTATAACGTTAAATTACGCACCTTTTGCGCTAGCTATTTTTAATTTTCCGCAATGATTTCATCCATCATACTATATGAGACCTTTTTTAAGCATCCACCTGATCTGCATACAATAGGTTAGAGTTATCGTGAGAGGCATTTACGTCTATAAAGTACAAGAGAAAAGACAAGAGGCTTTTATTCAACATTTCCACTAAAAATTTGGAATTTTTTTTTCACATGGCACATCACGTGACACAAATACGCTTTCCACATCGTGTGAAAGTGTGTTTGTATGGTTAAAGTGTCATGCATTTGATTTCGTTTAGATTTTAAGGCAGTTTCTGACAGAATTTCTCGGACTTGCAATGGGTGCTTGCTGGTTGATAGGCTCTTCCAGGCGCTCAATTGATTTCTGTGAAATCGACCTCACGAAATGGGTCCAGCTTACCGTTATTTTTTCCATCTTGCGCTCCATACAACTGCCATACTTCAAAATTCTGCAAGGTTACAAGTGCAATTAATGTTGCTGCTAATACTACAGATGCATCTTCGCAAAATATGCCGCAAGATTAAGGCTCGGTCTTCCGTCAACTATCACAATAACGGAAGACCGGAACTTTTCGACTGGATGATTACGATGGGCTTAATCGACTTTTGGCGCCTCGACAATCCCGATACATTGAAGTTTACGGCCCGTAAATTAAAGAATAGAATTGACTACTGTCTCGCCAGTTCAAACTTTTTATTACAAATTCATTCCCATGTCGGGTCACGTATTCGGCTTGCGACGAGGTCTTGGAGACCACATTCCTGTTGAATTTTGGCTTCGTCAGCTCCTATTATCCGAGCAGATGCGCCGTTTAAATGTCCATCAAGCCTTTTGCAATGCGATGACATCCAATACCAATTAGGTGTCAATTTACATCGTTTATTGAACACTCTAGACCCCACCCGTAATCTGTAGGCGGGCACGTCGTAATGCGGCCACGCTCTACTTAAGCACACACCCTAGCACAGCGAGGAAGCGGTTAAATCTGCTTCTCTTGCGTGCAGTGAGGTAGTTGTGGTGGGCGCGCAAGCGACCTCACCCAACACACTAAGAACTCTGGTAAAGAGTCGTCACGGGAGCGGTAATCCGTCTCCTCGTGCGCACTTACCAAGTAGGTTGTAATTTTCAGACTGATTTATATTTAATAGAATTATATACAAATACCTATTTTTACCAATTAAAATGTTCTCTATAGATATCATTTAATATGTATTGCGAGCGTATCTTTATAGATACCTCGCGTAACTGATGACGCTAGCCGTCATC
>NC_090619.1:1734808-1754227 GCF_004359215.1 Bremia lactucae
CCTAGCACTGTGAACTTCTCTTTACAAGAGAAGTCACTAAAGCTGAAGGCGAGTTCTACCTGAACTCCCTCAGACTTAACGAGCGCGCCGTTCGCTAAACGAACGGTCGCCTCTTCTCGCTTGCCATCCTGGCAAAGCGACTCAAACATCGCCGGTCTCTTTCTTAGAGCCGCGAGTTTCACAAAATTTTGTGATGCACCCGAATCCACTAGGAGGGTCATCACCTGGTCATAGCCTCTTACATGAGCGCTATAGACCAGCAGGGTTGAGGTCCGAAATTTCGAGACCTCAGGGACTATGCTACCCATTTGTTCCACAACTCTGAACTTAGGGGTAGCTTCAGAGTCCGCGTCAGTAGGGCATCCCGCCCCTACTGCGCTCCTGCATTTCCCGACCCCTCAGTGGTCGATGCAGAACTCATGCGTCTCGCACGCTGGTCCTTGCATCGCCCTTTGGGTAGGGAGTCCTCTTGCTGAGCATCTTCGCCCCAGCAGAGACCCTGGCATAGCAGCGAGCCATCATATGGCCGCGGTTGCCGCATTTAAAACAGACAACGTCTGCATTGCCCAACTCCATGGGAGTGGCTTCTGTCCTCTCGGCCGACGGCTTATACCAAGCTGTCGACGAGGCACTGTTGTACGATTGCTTCTCAACCAAGGCAATTCGGATTGCCTCTTCCATCGTCGACGGCACCTTTCTGAAAAGGGCCTGTCGCGATGGGCCATGCCGTAGTCCGTTCATAAACGTGGGCACCTTCATGTGCTCCGGAATCGGACCTTCGGTAATGGATGCCGACAGCGACCGCATATCCTGCACATACTCTTGCAAGGATTGCTTTGCCTGTCGCGCCCCAAAGAAGCGCACCTGAAGCAACACTTCGTTGTTCGGCGTCTAGTACATGGCGCGAATCTTTTCCTTAAAGATCGCTCATGAAGAGAGCGCATTTCTGTTCGCCATAATCGCCGAGTAAGCCCGCTCTGAGGACTTACCGCGCAGATGCGACATAGCGTTCGACATTATCCGGCTGTCGTCCTCGATGAGCTGGGCGACACCACATTGCTCCACGGCTAAAAGCCAGTGGACAATCGTGTGCGCTGCAGTCCATCGAACTTGGGCGGATCCATCCGAATGGACCTCGGCTGATGCAGCCGGGAAGAGAGCATTTCATCAGACCTGTTGAGAGTCTTCGAGCCTGCTCATGCCTCCGCTCATCCTGGGTCAGAGTGACGGACTCCACCGCAGCATGGTCTTGTGCCTCGGACGCGGTTCTCCGCTGTCCGAGCATGAATGCCTCAAACTGCTGCAACTGAGCAATATGTTGCTCAGGAAGACTACCCAGGAGACTGACCAGGGCTTGTTCACCAATTCCCTGCGCCATAAGCCCTACCACCTCCCGATGATGTTCGGATAGGTGGGAGATATGAGCCCAATCAATATTGAGGCTTATTCTTACGTACAAAAAGCAGAGATGCGGGTCGTGGGAAGGATTTCAAGTGCTACCAAGTGTAGGCGGGCATGTAATGCGGCCACGCTTTACTTAGACACACACCCTAGCACAGCGAGTGAGCGGTTAAACCAGCTTCTCTTGCGTGCAGTGAGGTAGCAGCGGTGGGCGCGTTGCTCCACGGTTACAGGCCAGTCGACAATCGTGTGCGCTGCAGTCCATCGAACTTGGGCGGGTCCATGGTCTCACCTAACGCACTAAGTACTCCGGTTAACTGTCGTCACAGGAGCGGTAATCCGGCTTCTCGTGCGCACTTACCAAGTAGAAAGTAGTTTTCAGACTGATTTATATATAATCTTATTAAATATAAATATCTATTTTTACCAATAAATATGTCATCTCTATAGATAACACTTAATATGAATTGCGAGCGTATCTTTATAGATACCTCGATACCTCGCGTAACGGATGACGCCTAGCGTCATCCCTCTTAATGTGAATGCACCCATGTGCATCACATATACAAGGATTGGTCACAATTGTGCACCACACCCGAGTGCTGGGTCTAATTACTTTAATTTAGTAATTGGCCATCCCTTTAAGTCCACCAAGTGTACTTAACGGGGACTGTGTAACATTAGGGCAACTTTAGCCCGTTTTTCCAACAGTCACTATATTGACTGATGTTGAGGGGACAGATAATACTATTGTGTCTTTTTAGGTAAGTTAGCATTAGTTGTTTTTATTTCAATTTCAACTATCTTTTGCGCATGGTAACAATGTTCGTGCGAGAAGCCTGTGAGGCAGCGAAGTTGGTAGCTACAAGACTTAGTGTATTTGCTAGTGACCTGTGATTTATGACAACCTTGACAACCAAAGAGATTATCGCGACATTGTTTTATCTTGTCGGATTCTTTTGGTGGATTTTGTTTTTCAGTATGCGCGGTGCGCACTGCTAAGATGTCATTCTCATCTTTAGTGAGAGGATTATTGTTTTCACTAATATAATTGTTTTCGATGCTGAGTGTTTCAGCATCGCTGTCAATGTCAGCAATATCCTTATTGCTATAACTTAGCTTATCCACTTCAATGTTGATTGAATCAATATTGATATCCTCCGCATTAACCGTAGATGCAATGCGTGATGAACAAGAGCTAGGTTGTGCTTTGCCTGAGTGAGCCCTCCCTGACTCCAAACAAGGTGGGTATACGTGGATGGCGTAAGCCATTCACAAGAAACGGTGTATGTTGTGTTTATGCAGCACCGAATTGTTAATAGCAAATTCTGTTATCGGCAGGAAATCACTCTAACTCGTGAACGAGTGGATTTGTCCTCAGAGTATCTCTTCAATGACACGATTGGCACTTTCTATCTGACAATCTGCTTCCGAATGGTCAGAAGTTGACATTTTCAACTATGTTACGATTTATTATTAAAGACAGTTTGCCAAAACCCGCCGTTAAGCCGGGGTCTCGATCCGAAACTAGTTCACGGCGAAACACATGACGTCGAAATATTGTGTCAATAACGACAAGAGCGCAGCTTTTGCTGTGGTCGACTCCGGGACTCCAAAAGATGTACCATCTTGGAAAGGATCATAAGTCACAAGAATACCAGTGTTCTTGTGTTTATCTTCGGAAAACCGAAGACGAAGTCCATTGATACGGACTGCCAAAGCTTTGTCGGAACAGGCAGAGGTTGTAACGGAGCACGATTAAAGCACTAGGGCTTCACCCGTTTACAAACTTCACAATAAGGTATGTATTTGCGGACTTATCCATTCTGGTGAGCCCAGCACAAATCGCGACTTAGCGTGAGATACGTTTTATCACATCCACGATGCCCAATTCTTGGTGCATCGTGAAACTTATACATGATGCATAATCGCAATCATTATGGGTGGGGATGACGACACGAGTTGTGTCGCCCGCAATGGCTGTATAATACCGTAAACCATTCTTCTTAAGATATGCAGAATGGGTTTGGTCAAACGGACAAGTACATGCGTTCACATCAGTGAAGAATCTCTGTTGCGGAACCGTGTTGGCATTGCCAGACACGAATAAGCACTTAAGCGTCGTCTGCGATACAATCAATTCTGGAATCGGCAGCGCGCTCATGCAGACGGATGACGACGGCGTTGACCATGTCATCTATTTTCAGTCTGGCTTTTGATGGCGCGAAACTGATTAACTCGATGCATGACAAGGAGCTTCTTTCAATTAAGTATGCTCTTGTTAAGTTTTGAGTGCACCTGTTGGACACCGAACCATTTGTGATTTATACGGATCAAGCATCCTGCGGACCGCAATAACTCCCCGAAGTCTCGTCTAGAATGGGAAGATGGCCTACATTCTTCTCTAAATTCAATTTCAAAGTTGAATACAAGCGGGGCAAGTCAAATATGTTGGCTGACGCGTCATCGCGCAGACTAGTCTTCGAGGCAAGACATCAGGAGTGTGTCTCGTGCTAAGGCACATGTTGAGTCGTCAACGTTGGCAGCCATGAAGGTCTACTCCGTGATGAGCTCGTTGGCCTCCAAAATTAAGGAGAGCTTGGGCCGGAAAAAATGTCGTTTATTGTTGGGTTACTTCGGTGGACAAAAAGTCCCCCTCTCGTCGCACCTATCAGCTAAGCTTAATCGCTGTAGTTTCAGCGATGGCCTGATATGGCATCAGCAGTCACCTTGTGATCTTTTGCAAATCTATGTCACTCATGATATAGATCTTAAGCTGAATATACTTCACGAGCTCCATGACCATCAAGTGGGCATCTGGGCCGGATATAGACTTTCTTACGAGTGCCAGAGGACTTTTGGTGGCCACACCTATATCGATGGGTGGCTAACTATATCCGCTCCTGCGAACAGTGTCTGCGCATAAAGCCTGCACCGTCCAGCAGTAGCCTTTGAGCCCGCTGCCGATTTCAAAGGATTGTTGGAAGTCAGAGAGTCAGGACTTAATGTTTGGCATGCCGCCTGACCACAAAGGTGGGATAGAGATCGTCATATATGTAGACAGACTGAGCAAAATAATACATCTTGCACCATGTAGCAACACGATCTCAGGCAAACTGGTTACTCTATTGTTCCTGGATAACGTGTGTCGACTACATGGGATTTCCGAATCCATAGTTTCGGATCAAGATCCACGTTTACGTCGAGTTTTTAACGGCATGTGTTTGAGCTGCTGGATAGCGAGCTCAACATGTCGACAGCCGATCATCCCCAGACCGATGGCCAAACAGAACGTGTTAATTGGGTCGTGGCGGATGTATCGCGCACGGTAGTGACTGCTAAGGAATACAGCAAACGATTGCCTTTGTGGAATTCGCTTTTAATAATAGTCACCACGCTAGTACGGGTGAGACACCGCTTAAAATATATGGACTGCGCCATCGTCCAAAGCCAGTTGCGTTTTGCATAGACCGAGTCTTAGTGGGGAAAGCTCCTTACTACCCTCGTGCGAAAGAGGAACACACTTTAGTCGATATGACGATGATACGTGAGGGTTCACGTCTACGGCAGAAACTCGCCCTCATGCATGACCATGCCTGTTTAGCAGTTGTCACGACATCTAAGAGTGTCAGCGCGGAGTCACGTCAAGAAAATCCTGTGCTCCTAAGCAATAGCGACGTTTCGTTATTGGATACTACGTCCTATGACCGACCTCTCGGCGGTGACATAAGCGGATTAGATGCAAAAAGCGTGGGTGAGGCCCAACGCTTTGTGGATAATCGATTAGCCATCACACGAAAAGTGCGTGAGGTGATGGCGAGCGCACAACAGCCAAACACAATATGCGGAACAAAACAAATGAAAAAATGACCGCTATTGAGTCGGAGAAAAACTACTATTAAGTACTGCTACCCTACCTGAAAATGCAGTTTATGCATTACCTGCTGGTATTACTAAATTACTGTCGCGTTTCATCGGGCCCTTTACGGTTGTCGAGGAGGTTAAAATCCTAAATTATAGACTCACACTCCCGGCGTAAATGAAGACGTACCTCGTCTTTTATGTGGGTTGTCTGAGAGATCATACACCCCTATCCGTCTAAGGAGACCGATGGTGACGCCGATCGTGCGTCGAGCATCGATCAGAAGGGTTGACGAGGAAGACGAAAGAGTTCCCGCCGACGAATTCCTCCCATTATGATATGGACTTGGAGAGCGAGGGATACCGCACGAGTAACGCGGATCTACCAGCACCAACTTCTCCAAAACGTCCAGCCGAAGTTTCAGCCATCGTAACTCTGGCAATCCTTCGAGCGAACATCGAGGATATTCAAAGTCATACGTTAAACTTGACCTTCGAGACCCCCCATCCGATGTTCAGCAATCGAAGTTTATTCGCTGCGACCGTGGTTTTGCCGCATCTCTATGTAGCTGAAAACAGCGTAGAAATTCTGCTTCGTATTGGTCAATTGTTTCATTTGAACGCAACACGACCGAGTACTACTCATTGGATAATGGTCCGAACATCAAGTGTTGTGGTTCTACCAAACTGGGAAGCAGCTGCGCTTTTACGGGCAGTGATCTCATAATTGGTCGCTGCTAGCTAGCGCAGACGACGAAACAATTGCCTTCGCAACGTTAGGAGTCTCGATATGGGGAGCACTGGGAAAATTTGGATGGGCATTATAGCGCCACGACCCTTCCTCATTAGCTCGCTGTACTCGTCACCACTATGAGGTGCTGGCAACGGTGTCGACTCATTGTAGTCAACAGCAAGCGACGAATCACCATCCTCACTGCACAAGTAAAATGGATCGTTAAGTTCAATTATAGCAGTCTCAGTAGCTGTCGACGGTGTAACTGAGGCACTAGGCGACGGCGGCACTTGCGGCGCGTCCTCTTCGTATTAGCTTGTTTGGGTGTCTTCTCAGACGACTCATCAGCTTTGCCCCCTTTAATGTGGCATGTAAAGCGCCGTGTGATGTTATCCGGGTAGGTGCTCACACTGGTCGCTAAAGGAGTTGTTCTGTGGATCTGTGGACTAAAGTGGCGCGAGGTAAGCGGCTCGTTGTCCCTCTTTCATTCCGTTGACGAATATAGGAAATGTAAATTCCTTATTAAAGAGGGGGTTGTGTAACGTGCTAAAGTGCCTAATGTGAAGGTCGATAAGTTCATGTGACGTAATTTGACCTGCCACTAGGTGAAGATCACGTAGTGTCCCACCCTTGTGTATTTGATGTACATTTAGGAAAAATCACACAGAAAGGGATGAAGGCTAGCGTCATCCGCGAGCAGAGGTATTCGGAACAATACGCTCGCCACGTACGGATACACATCCACACAGATGGCATCTATTAATTGGTTAAGATGATTTTATATACAGCTGTATTAGAAATAAATCAGTCTTGTATCTACTTCCTAGATAACAAGTGCGCGCGTGAAGACGGGTAATCGTTTCCGTGGCGACACTTGTTCTAAGGTACAAGTTTGTTTGGTGAAGTCGCCTTAGGCGCCCACCATCTACCATACTGCACGTGAGAGAAGACGGTCAAATCGCTTATTCGCTGTGCTCGAAGGTGGGCAAGGCAGCTTTAGAAATGCCCACCTACAATGGTCATATAAATAACTCCGTCACCAGTTCGAAATTTCATATTCCTCATTCTTCTTCAACATCGCGTTTCAGCTATAATTTTTAATGCTAAAGCTAAAAAAGTCGCCGGATCTTCAAGTAATAATTGACTCCGAGTTGTAAACTTGAGCCATGACTGTACTGGTGCGGTCACATTCTTCTCTAAAAATAGGCACTTGGAATGAATTGCCTTCGTCTGCACAAGTCACCACTGTGTAGATTCAGTATTTTTTAGGATTATTCGTTGTCATACTGGCAACTAATGACGTTATATGCTGACCCTTTCTTATCTAGCAACTTTAAAACACTTTCTTAAATTTCGTTATTAATTACACCTTGCTGTCAGCAAATTTATCGCGAACAACGTCTTATCGCGCCGACCATTGTTGTCTTGCTCTTCGTTAGCGGTATCCTTTCTAAAGACAATAGGGTAATGACTGACTGCACGAAATTGCTCTGCTCGGTTTAATAAGACACCTGAGGACATAATAAAATAATTTTAACGGAGTGTCCCGTCACAAAAATATTAATTTTCGTCAGATGAATAAAAAGTATTATTTTCTATCAGAGTCAGTAAAATACGAAGTACAATTTTTTTTATTGTTATTACCATTATAGTTCCAATATTTTCAAATCTGTATATATCAACGCAATATGACATTCGTTCTATTGATTATTTGATTTACGTTTTATTCAACGCGGCCAATCGTTACAAGACACGATTAGGCGTCGCGCAAGTAGGCGCATTGCAAAAATAGTTTTTAATATATTAAAAACAGTAGGTAAAAGATAGTTACAAAAGAACTTAATATATTAATACACTTTTATTTTTCGCATTCTAAAGCCTTAGAATCAAACCTTAGTAGCTAAGATTTGATAGCTACTCAGAACCTTCCTTTGCAAATGGTGCACGTAAATTAATCGAGGCACCCTACCTTCACTGTAATCAGTGTAGGTTGACTAATACAGTTGTCAGCACTAGCAAAAGGTCCCCGTTACACCTGGTAACACTTCGTAGTTCGTTTAACGGCCTACGCACGTTCCATCCAACACGGGCATGTTGAATAAAGAGGGAGAAAGCTTCTAAGCCCTTCTAGAAGGGGTTTACTCATTTGACTGACCTGGAGTGGAGCGCGGTAAAACGCATGAGTTCGGTCGTAGGCAGAGCAGCCGTTTGCGTAATGCTCTTTACTATGAACACATATTAACAGCATGCGGCCATAGCCGAGCTCAAACAAAATAAATCGACGGATCCAAAGAAAGTAGCCTTGATTGACCAGCATGACTCCCAAAAGCAGGGGTGTTGAGAGAGCACTTACGTGCAGTGAGGATGCTGGAAGGCCTAAGCGAGATTCTCAACAATTATGATTGTTTTTGAGACAGCAGCGTTTAAATGCTGCTAGCGGGCCGACGCTTCTGCGTTGACCCGAAAGCTTAAAAAAAAGCTTAAGGTAGTTGAAGGTGACTCCTTTTTAAGATGGTTTCGTCGAAAGCTTCACGATCGAAATCCTTAAGTTTAAAGAAGTCGAAGGCGACTTACTTTCAGAAAGTTCGTCGAATTACGACGCCATTGAAGCTCGCCACATCAATGGCGATGCGACGAAAGTGACATTTGGCATGTTCAACTTAGCCGGACGTGCCAAATCTTGGGCCTTGGAGCTCAAGCTTCTCTACACATTGGAGTTTGTGTCGTATGAGGTTTTTAAGACCCAGCTCAGGCAAACATGTGAGCGGCCACGTGCCGAATTCAGGGATCGCGCCGAGCTCCTGAATTCGAAGCAGAAAAGTGTGATATTGCGCTTTTGCCCGACATACACGATCTTAGTAAGGTGTATCGTAAGTCATTCAATTGATGAACAACATACAGGCAACTGTGTTATAAAAGGTCTTGCAGACGGCCTTATTAAGACTCACCTGTTCCGGCTTGAACAAGAGTCGCTAGATCAAGCAATCTCTGTAACGGGATAGACGGACTCAGCCTGAAACAACCTTTCGTCCATTTTGGTGCTTATCGTCCAAGCAAGCGACAAGAAAACGGAGGTTCAAAATCCATGGACCTCTTATATGGAGAGCGAGAAAACCCGCTCTTAAAATTTCAAACGATTGTAAAAACGCAATCATTGTCAAAAGACGGGCCACTACGCTTATGAATGTTGTGCCCCACGGCAAGTGCCCAGGTACTGAGCGAAACGATCGATTCCATGCTAAGAATAGCGGAGGATGCCGATGCGATGCTGATGTGAAATTGCAACGGCGAGACAGATCGTCAAAAGCGGTCGGGGTCAGACGGCTCGAAGTGCCTTACTGTTCCAGCAACGTCGAAGTATTCGCAGGTCTTTTGACAAAAGTTGCCCCCTCACACACGAACATTCTGTGTAACTGCTCCAGTTAGATTGTGGAGCGTTGATCGACGCCAATCGATAGAAGATCGCAGGCTTAAATTTGTTGAGCGCGATGAATCTCTAACGAGGATGACAGTTCGTCAAGCAACAGGCGTATCTGTAGTAGTTAAGAACGTGTCATTGATATTCAATACACGTTCGAGAATACTCAGTACGCTGATGAGTTCATAGTACTGGGTTTAGATGACAAATTTGATGTCATCCTTGGATTACCATGGCTCAGAAAGTACGATCATGCATTAACTGGCAGCATCAAGCCGTTGCGATGCCTGTCACCCGTTCATCGTCATCTGATGAACGTCTTGGAGCGTCTACGAGCGTGTGGATGTCCTACGAGTTAGGGCGATGGCCTTACTTGTGTGTCGGTCGTTTACACGACTGCACAAGACCTCAGTGTGATTTGTGGAGCTAAATCACGACGGCTGTTCACAAACACATGCAGCGTCGAAGGTCCATCATTCTGACGTTCACATATATACCGACGTCCGTACGCAAGCACAGGCAGCGTCGAAAATCGACCACACGAATAAGTTGAGAAGTGCAAAACAAGGATGCTTGCTAAAAAAAACATTCAAGAAAATTGAATCGCCTTTCTAAAAAAGACAATGCAAAAATCCTAGATCGACTGGAAAGTCGATCGTAGAGGATCTAGCTGTGGTTGCGCAACCATAGCGCAAGGCATTTGGGGAGGATACCCCCAAATAAACCTTGAGTGAATAAGTCCCCGAGGTTCTGCGGAATAAGTCTCCAGAACTTGTGGTCAAAGGCTCTCAGATACCGTTGGAAGAAAATTTTCATGAGAGAACTTAAAGTTTGAATGTCTTAGTAAGCAAAGGATCAGATTAGGGCACTAATACACTTGACCGAATAGCGTTTCCGAAGTTATTTTTGGAGGTTTTTCAATTGCCAATGCTAGAACCGAAACGATTCTTGCATGATCTGCGTAGTGGCTTTATCAAGCAGATGTCACAGGTGACAACTACGTGGCCGATTCGGTCGGCAATTGTATTTTCTGAGAACGAACGAGTCCTCAGCAGATCATCGCTGGACGGAAATGTCCTCAATGAGAAGACTCGGGTTAACGTTTTACGTCCCAATCCTGAAAGGCTTCGAAGACGAATCGTTAAAATAAGGATCTGATCGAATTCATGGTGCACTACCCGAATCCGTACCGTGATAGTGAGAATGAAGGTACTAGATACGAAATCGATCTGGTACCAGGTTCGAAATACTGTGCCATTGCCTCGTGAACAAGTTTAGGGATCGACACGCTCTTTGTCGATCGCTTTGTAGCAGGTCATGTGAGGGAATTAATATCTCCATATAGCTCTCCAGCCTTCTGAGTGCGTAAAGCAACAAGAGGGCGGCGGTTGTGCATGCGTTCTATAAAATGAACACTGTGACGGTACCAACGTACACGCCGAGCCCGATCCTGGTGGTGTAGTGGTCCGCCACTCACTTTAGGACCGGAGGTCCCGGGTTCGATACTTGGGGCCGCCAAATCCTCCAAAGTATAATGGGAGGTGGTCTTGTCCTGCGCACCAAAATGGTGTTCATAATTAGAAATACAAAAACTAACCAATCATCAATTGAAGGGCAAGTCCGGTGTGTTCCACCAGCCTAAACCCCGATACCACTAAAAGATGACGGTATGTGAAAGAGTACCGTCGTTTTGTCAATTGATCTGATAGATGAATTCTATCAGATCCACATGCGTGACAGGATTTTTCTCCCACAGCAGTAAGTAATCAAAGCGGAATGCTTTTGGGAGTGATTAATAATGCCTCAAGGGCTTAGTAATGCCCCTGCAATCAATCTGTTGAGATCAGTGCAGGGTTTGCACCGAGTTATTTTGATGACGTCTTCGTTTGAAGCAGAGCGATGAATGGAAAGGCGGACATTTAAGCACTTATTCGTAATCATAAGTTGTATGAAAATGTCAAGAAGTGTCCAGCAAAATACCACTTCTTGGGTGCATCGTGGTTAAACACTGTGTACGCTTTGATCCTGAAAACATCAAGGCGAGCACCGACTGATTTGTGCCAATCGATGTAAAAAAATCTAAAGTTCCTTAGCTTAGAGGATTACTTTATAGGTACTCGCGTAATTATGCCAAAATGACAGTTCATATTCCTTGCTTGTTAGAGAAAGAAGTATAGGATCATGTAACGCTGATTGTCAGCGTTTCTTTGAGGGATCTTGACGCAATCGCCAATACTGGCGATTGCGGAACTAGACAGACCATTTTGTGTGGTCTGTGACGCCAGCGATTTTGCAATCGGCTGTGCCTTAATGCAGCATGTTACAGACGGCGTAGATCACGTCATCTGCTATCAGTCGTGTATGCTGTTACCAGATAAGCGCATTATCCAGCGCATAACAAGGAACGCCTTGCCATGAAACATGCACTGGCTTAGTTTAGAGTCTGTTTCTTGGGAGATAGACCGTTCATTTATTTGTAGGGACCGTGAGTCTTTACGCACGGCCGTAAACAGTCCACACCTCTCGCAAAGAATGGCGAGATGGATGTCTTTACCTTCAGAGTAGAGTTTCTCCATGAAATACAAACCAGGACGACTTAATGCCGTCGCTGTTTTCTTTCGCGCCAGCCCGATATTGATCCGGCTGCGCAAACCAACACTTCGGATGAGTCCACTGTTGAAACAATAAGTGCTTCGTCGCCATCATTTCTTGACGACGTTGAAGAGCCTAACAAGAAGATAAGGGTTTAAAAGGTCTGATGGATCACCTTACGAATCCATCACCGCAATTTCTGAAAGGATTCTCGAACTTGTATCAATCCTCAACGGATCGCTATACAACACGCAATGGTTTATTGTATTACACACCCATTGTGGCGACACACCTCGTGTCGTCATCCCTACCCATAATAATTTACACGATACACCAACAATTGATCATCGTGGACGCGAGAAAACTTATCTCACGATAAGTCGCGACTTCAACTGGCCACGCCAGTATGAGTTCGTCCGCAAATACATACGTGCTTGCGAAGTTTCTCAACAGGTAAAGCTCAGCGCTTCATCCCGTGCTCCGTAACAATCTCTGCCTGTTCCGGCAGAGTGCTGACGGTCCGTATCTATGGACTTCGTCTTTGGATTTTCCGCAGACACCCACAAGAAAAATGGTATTCTTGTTTTTGTTGACCGTTTTAGCAAGATGTTACACCTTGCTACCGTCCCGGAGTCGACCACAACTAAAGGCTTTGCTCGTGTCTTTACTGACACGATATTTCAACTCCATGGGTTACCCTGGTATCCTTTGCATTGACTGTAAAGTCAATGCGTCTTGTACAAGAGCTATTTTTGCTTTGCTTGAGCGAGCCCCTCCCCTGACTCTCAAACAAAGTAGGTATATGTGGATGGTGTAAGCCATTCACACAAAACGGTGTATGTTGTTTTTATGAATGCACCGAATTTTTGATGGCAAATTATGTTATCGGCAGAAATCACTCTAACTCGTAAACGAATGGATTTATTCTCGAGGTATCTCTTCCAGGACATGATTACCACGTTCTAGCTGACAATCTGCTTCCGGATGGTCAGAAGTTGACATTTCAACTGTGATTGCCGAAACTCCGCAGTGAACCGGGGGTCTTGGTCTGAGACCAGTTCACGGAATGTTGATTCAATCAACATTGAGGTGGGCAAACTCAGTAATAGCGATAAGGCTATTGCTACTTTGAGAACAATGTTGTAATACTCAGCTCCGAAAAAAATAATATTAGTATGAACAATAATGCTCTTACTAAAGACGAGTATGACATCTTAGAAGTGCGCACCGGTCGTACTGAAAACAAAACAAGACCGAGTCAGGAGAAGAATATTTCGCTGGCTAGAGAAGCAGTGGTCTGTTTCGTACAGGATTCCATCGCTGATGCGGTGAACTGACAGAAACGAAACTCTGACAAAATGGAAGAGCTTACATTCTTTATATAATGTAAACAATCTAGTCCTACTGTCTACGGGAAATCAACCAAAACATGTTGTGACGAATGTGGGCAGGGCTAAATTACTGTCCAGGTATATCGGCCACCAAGGCAACACGTACACGATCGAGCTGCATCGAAGCATCCGTACGCATCCCACGCTTAAGTCGGACATCTCCGCCCGTGCCATCAGTATGGTTAACAGCCATTTCCTCTCCCGTTGAACTTCAAAGAAATATTTATAATTTTAATTTATAAACGTTTAGTATATTTAAGCTACATTTCTTACACCAATTTTAAGCTTTTTGTTAAGTTTATTAAGTTGGGCTACGAGGCTTCTTCCGGTTCCAAATCAAACCGGCACGGTCTAAGGCATCCGCCAAAGCCTGATAATCGGAGCCGGAACCTGATAAAGAGTCTGGTTCTCAAGAACCAGACGTTCCACTACATTCTTTAAGGATGAAATCTCCCGCCGAGCCGTCACTAGTTTCAAAAGAATTGATCTGTCCGTTCTTTAGCCAGTTGATCAACCGCAACTTGCGCATGGTTTGCAACTGCTCACGAGAAACACCGTCGACCGTTGTCGCTAACTAGCGACGATGAAAGCGTTCGTAATCAACGTCTTCCCGTCAATATTGGAGGACGTGATCCAAGTCACGGCGTTCTGCGAATGATGTAAACCCGTTTTTTCTTCTCTTTCACATCCTTTGACAGATTCGAGTGGTGAGAAGCGTTCACTAGTTGAAGGCTTCTTGAAACACGGTGAGGTGAAGTGGTTCGAACAAGATACCTCGTTCGTTGGCGAGGTATCCACGCCGCATGGTGGCTGAGAACCTCGTTAACAACAAAATATATATGATCCGGGTCTCGTTCGACAGTATGAAGAGACAATCCTCTTCCACAGAGGTCCATCAGAGAACGAGCGCTACCAGCTCGTAAGAAGATTGGTGCTAATCAATCCCTCTGCGCATCCCACGCATCCCACAAGAGATACCCGTCCTTAATGAGAGTCTTAAGGGAGCAGTCCTCCTTAGGGGCTTCGCCTGCATCCTTAAAGCAGCAGGGACATGAGTCCCTACACAAGAGGCAAGGTAACTCTGCCTCTCTGGACAAATGGTGCAGCTTGTAGCGTGCACCGACTACGGTCCGTTTTTCGAACTGATCACGGAAAGCATCCAGTTTGTCAAGCCAGACATCGCAGCCTAGGCTTTACCTAAGCGTGGAACAAAGGAGTAACATCTTTCGCCCGCTTACATGCGTACCATTGATGCAAAAAAAGCATTGATTAAGAATTTCGTTTTAATCTAACCAGGCTTGTGCTGCCTGAATGAGTCGAATATTCGAATCTTTAGCGGTCGTTGATCATACCAGACCAACGAGTCCAGTAGCTCTTAAAGGGTGACCCGGGTTTCTTTTTGGGAGCGAGCCGCAAAGCATTGTGACATTTCTCCTGTTTCTTCATGTTAACGTAGTGACTTGTATAATCACCCCATCTCTGGTGATGCACCAGTAGTATTCTTTTCGGAGTGATATGTATGATTACTCCGTCCATACTAGCATCACCAATAGTTAAGCTTACCCGATTGACCTTAACGATCGCTTCGTTCCTGGTTATACGTTCCGAAATCACCCGAGTTACCATTGTCCATAGAGTCATCTCAAGAGTCTTAACGGATGCGGCCCCAGGTGAACCGGAGGCCCCAACAGTTGCTGAGTGGCACGAGTCGACGTCATGAGCGAGTTGGGCGATGGCGCCGACTCGTGTCAGTCATATCCAAGTGGAATACGAGGTGAAGATTTCACGATAGTGGATCTCCTGAAACATTTGCAGTACTAGCAGCTAAATTGAGCCGTGCATCTGCCAGCTTTGCGGCTTCACAGGCTACGCGCACCGGTTTCGATACCATGCTCAATTAAAAGTTGAAATTGAAATAAAACCAACAAGTTCTAATTTATAGAGAGAGCCATAATAGCACTCTCTGTCATTCTACATTAGTCACTTAAGTAGCTGTTGTTTAAGAAGCGGTGATGTAACGGGGTGTTTCGTTACATAAATATTATTTCCCTTAACAGGAATAACAAATATCATTTTCTACAAGAGGAATTGAAAAGAGGAGCACAAAACTATTGACATTTGTTAGTTGTGACTTAATAGTTCCAATATTACCACATTTAGTAATATTGACGCAATAAAACATTTACTTCTATTTATTGGTTGAATCAAGTTTAAAATAATCAGGCCAATCGTGACAAGACACGATTGGGCGGCACGCAAGGAGGGGCGCATTGCAGAGTTTAATTTTACTACATGGAAGCCAAAAGATAAAAGTTCGTTACTAAAGAACTTAACATCTTAATTCACTTGTACATTTTAGTTTTATGAAGCCTTAGTATTAAGCCTTAGTAGCTACGGCTTCTTGGCTACTTAGAACCTTCCTCTGCACGTCGTACACGTGAAGTAATCGAGTCACCCCACATTCACTGTTAACCGTGTAGGTTAACTAGTTCTGGTGTCAGTACTAGCTTAGCATAGAAAAAAATAGAAGTGATTTAATCTATCTATCTATATATGTCCTACGCACAAGTTCTAATTAGGACTGACATCAACACATTAATTTACAAATATTAATTTCGACTCATTGCTCACCCTCAATCCGCGTCTTGCTTGCAGCGACTAATGGGGATGATATTATGGCCTATATGATAAGTTGATGCTTCAAAAATCAACATGTACTCCTTTTTGAATTTAAACTTACGGTATCCTCTCTGTCAAAAAGAACAGTCATGTTGATTAAGCGGGTGATGTAGTGGGGTATCTCGTTACATAATTATTGTAACCTATAAAAGATATAGTAAAGAATAATGAGAATAAATTTTTAATATAATGTTGTCCACATTACCACCTATAATATTGTCGCAGTAACATTACAGTTCTGCTAATTGATGGATCTTATTATCGCATGAAAAGACCATGTGGTGCACCTTTAGGGTACATGTGACAGGGTCACACAGCATTCACAGATGAAGTGCTATACTGATATATATATTTAGACCTTTTAGCAACCTTACTGCAGTGATAAATTAGGCTACTAAATGTTACTAATTTAGTACTACTATTCATAAATACTATGTACTTGAGGTGCCGACACGTGTCATTCGTACCCAGCTGGGGCATCACGATAACCCAGCTATATTCCCTGATGTACTGATAAATATTTCGACTATATTACATAGTCAAAAAATCCTTAGTGTGTCAGTACACCAGTCAACGTGACCCCGTTTCACCCTTCCACACCAAATAGGAAACACCATTTGCTGGGAGGGGATAACCAAAGGGAAGTGACACATCAAGTCTACCCACACACGCAGAACCACCGCAGCGACTACAATGACGACTTACCCCAAGACGCCCTTAGGGCACTCGCAGACCACGATGCCATCGACTGATACAGTCATCACAACGCCAGACATCACGACGACACCGAGCACGCCGAAGAAACATCACTTGAGCTGTCAAACCCCGTACGTGATGACCCACCGGATACTACGACATCATCTTCACGAGAAGCAGCTCACCAGGACGCAAACGATTCTGATGCGAAAGATCGTGAGCGAAGCAACCTACGCAGCAAGCTGTGTCGCAGAGCTTCACATAGCGCGCTGCTCAAACATCAACTGAATAAGAAGCCACGTGCTGTGTCAGCTCTGCGAACTGCCACCAGCGGCAAGAGCCTGCACAAGGACTGAAGTGTGCTCGCGAATCTGACACACCACCGTCATCCCCGATATCCACCGATATTCATCATGCTTTTAGTTCAGCTATTTTATCTTCTTTAACCAGTTCCTTGGCAAATAGATTTCCAAGAAGCGGCAAGTTTGAGACGATCACTGCCGACATGCCTTCTCCAGAATAGAAACCATCTTTTGCGAGTGTACCACATAACGACGTCATTATGAGACCCACAACCTCGAGTCATACCGGCGAAAAAGCACCTCCCTGTGTCCATCGGACCCCCAAGGAGACCACAAGCGTCGTCATGACACTTGTGTCCCACGGACAAGGGACCAGCTGCTTGCAGTAAAGGTTTGGCCCGTGACCGACTACGCGGAATACCACCAACAATGCGAGAGCGAGGAAGACCTGTGGAGCAGGTCGACGAATACCCACTCGTACTTGATGACGACACTCACGTCGGCCGACAGGCTTACGAAGACCAATTCAACCAGTGGCTCACCGCCACGGGATATCCCATTCCCGAATTCTTCAGCTCTCCGCAACGGCTCGACTGGTTGGCGCTTTCACATCTTCGATTTCACATGGCCAAGGCGGTTGCTGATCGGCGGTGGGATGTCTATCGTCGTATCGACCGAGACAGTCCCACCCTGACGCTCATTCTCCAAGAAGTCATCATCAAAATCCAGAAGGGGAAACCACCCCATGGCATCAACCCGAAGAGCCTTCTTGGCCTGGTTAGCGCGGACCAATTGAGTGGGAACTTTAAGCGTTCACGAGGTCCGTGCAGTCCTCCACGAGGCGGTTTTAACGTATAATGGCCCTACTGATACCCACACCACTTTACTTAGAACTCCTGCCGTCCCGCCTTGAGGCGATGTCCGACCAAATTTTCCACATGAAAGTATCGCTTCCCGTCGTGACCCAACAAGGGTTAAGAAGGACGGATCATACAACCAAGGTTCATCGCATTCGTCTCGGGAGTTACGACCTCTTCAGAACTCACCGACTTCCTGCCAGAATCGCTTGGCAGCCTGTCGAGACGACCTTTTTGCCTTGAGGGATCTTGTCCGCGTTCTCGAGGACCATGATCATGCGGATGACCGTCGTGTGAAAAAAAAACATTGTGAGGAATAATAGAGCCGTCAGCGGCATCGCTTGGAGCAGCTTGCGACTCAGCTCGACGACAGGATCGCGTATTCGACTGCGACGGTGAACAAGGACTTGAATGACCATCAGCGTTGGCTGGCTTCTTTGTTTGATCGGGTGGAGATCCTTGAGCGCCACCTTGCGAGCTCAACGCAGGCTACTGCGCCTCCCTCGCGCCAGTCTGCGTACCCATTTTATAACGGGGCACTACGACTTGTACTGCTCCAGTACAAGTCCACTTCGCACTGCTTCAGTTGCGAGTGGTGCCTCGCGTTATTTCACGTACACTAGTACGTGCAGAGGAAGACTTCTTTTTAAGGTAACTAGCTTAAAGAAGGTAAAATAAAAACTGTATTAATATAGTTAAGTGTCTCTCTTTCTATGTTTGTAGATGCTAACTTAATTATAATCTAATACTTAACATGTAATTGAATTCTTATCTTTATCTTATCTGTAACTCTCTCTTTGATTACCTCCTTAGCTGATTAGTCTGCGGAATAAATAGATATAATGGTCTATACCTATTTATGGATAAGAATTCTGAATATTACTTTATAAAGTAATATCCTCCACATATTATCTATCTTTTAGATAATATATTTATTAGCAACCTTTAGGTGTTAATTTCATGTAACGATACACTCCGTTACATCACCCCTCCACTAAACGACATCACTCTGACTGTCATTGGATGGAGTGGTCGCTATGTGACCACTTAATCTTTAAAACGATGTTGATTGGTCAGAACCATCATTTAAATTTCATCGCATGAAGAATCAACTCATGCGGGGTGTCGATAGTGCTGCGCCTTCGGCTGCGGTTCGTGCAGCCGCGGGTGACGCACTTTTATCTCTTGCGGCAGACGGAACGTCTGCCGTAGTGTCTTCCACTTGCACAACACTAGATGTTGCGAGTGCACGTGGTGATTCACCACGTGAATACGACCCCTCTTTGGAGGTCGACTACGAGTGCGAGTCGGATGAAATGGCCGACTCGGAGAGAATGGAACAGTCGCCTGATATCCGTCAGGCGGCTGACTATGAGCCTTCGAATGAGAGGGCTCATTCTGATAGACGAGTAAACAGTCTATTTGGATCCGACGATGAGGATGATCCCTCATCGCCCGTACGATCTCCCATACGGTCACCTGCACGTGT